>NW_004797756.1:516814-518279 GCF_000002075.1 Aplysia californica
TCTTTAAACCATCACCCTCCTGCCAAACTAAACCCTGAAAAATCAAACAAACCAAATTACCTCTGTCGCTTTCAACCCCCCCCCCCTATCCGGGCCACAACAAATCACCAAAATCACCTTCAACCCTACCACCACCCTCTAAAAACCCCGCGTTTACATTACAGCAAAAAGAATCCCCAATCAATAATGACACTGAGATGTTGCCACTTAACGTCTTTTCAATAAAGTCCGCTTTGAGCACGTTGAGTTTCCGCGATACTTCCTCCTCTACCGTCTCCGGAATCTGATAATGGGAAGCCTGTCGGGGGAGATAAGATTCCGGGGTCTGGAAGCGGGGACGCTTCTCTTTAATAGATTTAGACATTTCTTTAAAGAATCCCTTTATCTTTTCTTTTTGATGTGTGGGTGGTTCGACCGTTTTTTATGGTAAAACAGCGCCTTAACGCCTCAGACAACTGACGAATCTATGTACATTAAGATATTATTTGTCAATTTTCTAATGTCATTTGCGTATTAGAAAGCAGATTCTTGTGAAGTTTCGATTTGTTGGTGTTGTTTTCTTTTTTGGGGGGTGGGGGGTTGGAGTCGAGACGCAGGATTTTTGTTTTCTTCAACAGATTGGAAATTTCTACAAGAACTAACCGGTTCCCCCCCCCCCTTCTTTTGCTACCCGCCCACCTTTCATCGATGTTAAGGGGTTCTACAACTTCTTATTTCCTTTGCAAATAAAAAATGAAAAAACACATTAGTCTTGATGTATATGTGATTATAGACCAAAGTCCAAAAAAGCATTGTTATCTTCAACGGACTGAACATTTCTCCAAGAGAAGATTCAACAGTTTCTAAGAAAGGCGTATTGAGAAGTTCCTGTGTAAGATAAAACACAGTTGCAGGATGCATAGATATATTGGAAAACTGTTGCGCTGGAAGAGAGAGGAGAAAGAGACTAAGACAGTTCCTGAACATTGCTCGACACTTTCTAATTTCCTTTTAGAAGTGAAAAAAAATACTTTACCATGAAGCCTACTTTTCAATACCAATAAAGGCGAAGGCTTTTTCCGTAATAAATTAATAGAGTTGGCATTTCTTCTTGACTTTCCTCTTTTCTCTGATATCTTCTTATATTTTCGCACTTTTTATTTTCTTTCGGATTAAAAAAACCCATCTTAACATGCCATTTCAGTCCAAAATAGACATTCAAGGCTCATCACTTCAATAGACTGGATTTTTTCTTTTATGCCCGCTGTCCTTTTTCGGTTCTTTAATAGATCGACTAACTAAGCAGTGCCTAATTAATTTGTTTTCGGAAAAAAAAACCCATCTCTATCATAATGTGCAATTTTCGCGTGTTCACTGCTAATTAATTGAATTCAGTCGAGCATAGGAATTATCATCAATATCATCATCATCACCATCATCATCATCATCATCATCATCATCATCATCATCATCATCATCATCATCA
>NW_004797756.1:522873-524706 GCF_000002075.1 Aplysia californica
GCGCACCAGCGCGACACCTCCTAGCACCGCTCACACAAGCCAGCGCTCTAACCAGACGAGATTCTCTCGTGGCCAGGAAAGACCGCTATTTGAGTCGGCCGAGGCGACTGCACGTGAAATTTGATTGTGGCACAGCGCATGACGCTTGTGTTTAGTGACGCGCTGTGACCGACCAAACTGTCGTGGGGAACGCTAATTCGGAAAATTAGATGCAACTCTCAACTGAATTCACAGTGTTCATAGGACCAATTCACATTCCTGGTTTACGTCTGAGTATAAGCCGTGTTTTTAATAATTATCGTAGAAGCTTTTTGATGTGCCTATTGGATGTTGTTAAACATAAGAAATTTCTTCTTGCTGCTGGTCGAAAGTGAATTGGTCTTTCTATACCTTATGAGCTTTGAGGTAGGTAAACCAGTGCTATTTCTGTGCAGTGACCTTCTTTTCCTTCTTTCCCTACCTCTGTTTGTATTTGAGCATTAGTTGTACAGCTCTTTCAATAGAGAGGAGTTGCTTTTGATCAGGGTTTCCTAGACTCTCTCAATCCATCTATCTTTTGCGTGGTCTACCTCTACCTTTGTATTTGGTGTCAGAGGCTCCCACGCCTAAATGACTGGCTGGCATTCATAACAGGTGGCCAAACCAATAAAAATGTATTTCTTTGTTTTTCTGTGAAATGCAGGTAGACTGTGCCAACAGCTCCTCTTACATCTTCATTTCTCTGCCTGCCTCTTCTTGTGATCCTTAAAGTTGTAAGGAGACATTAAAATCTTCCATTCAGATGTTTTGCTTTCGTGGGATTTTACTTAATGTCCAGGTCTGTCATAGGTAGCATAATGTAGGAACACACATTAGTAATTCATTGCAATATTTAGATGAATTAGGAGGTAGGCAACTTTCCCCAGCCTATCCGTATCAAATCGTGTTGAGAGGGAGACAACGTTCCAGCTTTCAGAAAACAGAGGGAGGTCATCATGATCACCTTCATCATCAGAAATTGTCAGATCTGAAACAGACATCGGCGCAATCATTGTTCTCCATTCATTTGGCCTCTCCTTATCTTTTAAAACTTCTCTATTAACCTGGTGTTTCCCTATCACCCATCTGCCTAGGTTTTCCAAGTGACTTTCTCAGGGTCTACCCCTGCCTTGTCAGCCTTTCGCGTTAACAGTGAGACCAATATGTTCAACACCTTCGTGTCAAGTGTCCTAAAACTGTATAATCTATCGCTTCTAATTATTCTCATTAGTGAGAGGCCCACATTGGCTTCTTTCTGTGCTTCGTCGTTTGATGTCTTTTCTCTCCAAAGAAACTATAATATTTCTTTCACCTTCTTTCCTGCTTTCTAACTATGTTCTGTCGTCTGCTTTCGTCTCCTCTTTTTCGTCCACCTCCTCACTTCCTTTGCCACCTTCTCTGGCCTCCTGAGTCTTTCGGTAGCCTTTCTCCTGCTTCTCCTTCGCTCCTTCTTACTGTTGTCTTTCAGTCACACCCCTGATCTTCTGGTAGGAAAGATCTACCTCAAGCCTTCTCGGATAAGGACGAAAAAGCTCGAAAGTCTCAAGCGCATGGTGCGCAGTTTAAGATCCCTTGGAGGTCCAAAATAGATTTCGGCCGCCACCAGGGCAAAAATCAAAATTTCCAACCAAATTAAAATGTTTAATGTGTACCACGCGCTCATAGTATGACCTTTTGCTATTATTGTGAGCGCCATAAAACACTCACCGAAAAAAATCCACCCCTCCCTCTTTCTCTTCCTCTTCCTCTATCTCTCTCTTTCTCTCTATTTATCTCTCTTTCTCTCCCTCCTCCTCCCCCCTCTCTCTCTCCCTC
>NW_004797756.1:528394-530345 GCF_000002075.1 Aplysia californica
CCCCCCCAATACGAAAAAGACCATGTGAGGGAAATAATAATAATATATCTCGGGAGATCTGTTTCTTTTTAAAAAAATAATATGTCTCCGGAGATCTGTTTTCTTTCTTTTTTTATTTTTTGGTTCAACCCCCTCCGTCTTACACAGCGTCATTTTAATGTTGTGTTTTCTTTTAAAGAAAAGAAGACAGTAAGGGATGGAATTGGACGTGGCCTTTCGTACACGTTTTTGGGCTATACAAGTGACTGTCAGGGATGGTTCGACTATATTAGAACTCATAAAATCGCAGAACAATTTAGAAAAAGATGAAGAAACGTAGCGAAAGGACCACCCAAAAAAAAAGTTGGAGTAACATCATCTTTAAAGTACCTGAGACATGTGTCTCTGAGACCGGACACAAGGAAATGGGAGGAAAAATAAAACTGCTGTCCCCGAGGCCATTAAGAAGGCTACACCACGAAACGGATACGACACACCAAAGGAGAAGTAAAATTTAATGATGAAGGAGGAAAAGCGGTATTCCAACTAACGTTTAGGCTTCTGGGAAACGTTTTCAGCTTAGATGGTTTATCACTGATACCCATGGCAACGGTTGTCCCAATTTTTTCTCGAGAGCCCACCTGTATTTATAATACACCAGTCTACTTTTCTGATCAAAGAAGTGGCAGTGAATCGAAATGACTTTTCTTTTAAAGGAAACTTCATAATACCTTCTCTACCTTGAGGAAGAAGCATCTGTGAATCGTCGGCATCATTCCACAATCGTTCATATGAGTTTCTGGGAGTTCTAAAAAAACCCAGTTGTTCGAATGAAGACACTATAAACATCTGACGATATAGTTTTGTTCTACCTCTTTATTTCTTTTCTAGTTTTTAATTGGAAAATAGTGAGTGTCAAACGGTGGATCTTCAAACCTCTCAGAACTTAAAGAAGAATCAATTACTTAAACGCTTGTGGAATGCACGTAGACTAATTTATATATTCTGTTAAAGCTAGCAACATAGACTATATCGACGTATGGCTTGTTACATCATCATTGAAGTGCGTTAAGAAGTTTGTCTTATTTCCTGGTAACCCGTGTGGCATTCATTAAGCCAGTCTCTGTTTGAAACTGGCTGTATTTGCTCCACCCTGAAACACTGAAACAAATTCCTATTTATTTTGCTTTATCGAGAGTAGAGAGAAGAGAACTGGAGAACTGCTAGCTGGGTTGGTAACCTATGTTGGATGGTGGATATGAGAGTCGATTCGAATACTGAACTGGACATTTTGGAGCTCAGCTCGGGGGCTGAGGTTTGAAAAAAAGAAGGGGGTAGTTTAAAAGCTCTCTTCCTTCTTGACTCCGGGATATCAGAGACTGACGTGAAATTCGGATGTTCCTCCTTCTAGATAACCTTATCTACACTCTCATACAACTCACCTAAAGAAGAGTACCATCATTGTTTAATACTGTTGTCAATGAAACTGGCAAATTTTCAGTCAGGGAACTTCAGTTTCACATTAAATTGTTGATATCTGTTAATAACATTAATTTTGAGATTTCGAACTAAAAGAAAATAGTGTGTGTTTTAAAAAAGATACTCCGGCAACAATGCTCTGTAGAAGTCTGGACTTTTAAAAAGACGAAATCAGTGAGCATCATTGATGCGGTGCAACATGGAAACATATGTATTTAATTTGAAATCGTTTCTGTGTTGGTACTTGTAGTTTTTTCTGAACATCTTTATTTAACAACACAATCTTGGTATTATAAAAAAGGGACCTGTGTTTTTGCTTCGTGCTCAATTATAATCAAACGATGTTAGGGGATTGAAATGTTTTACGCCCTATTCGACCCTGATAGGTGGCGTAAGAGTTCGGAAGTACAATTGGCGCATGATTATCTGAGGTAGTAGTATGTTTGACGGCAATGATATTTATGACATTGATTGAAAACCCTGGTTCAATTAC
>NW_004797756.1:530445-531854 GCF_000002075.1 Aplysia californica
ACCCCCCCGCCCCACCGCGCCTCCTTTCGATCTTATCTCCGCCTAATTGTTGATTGATGCTTAATAGCATAAAGGGGCGTAAAACTCATGAAAGACAGACTCAGCAGAAAGATGTGGACCAATTTAAAAAGTCAAAAACGAACGAAAAAGCATTGATAATTTAATTAAGCCCAGAGATTATAGAACAGCACTGCTAATTTTGTGCAACATATCACAGAAAACGGAGCACTGCTAATGTAAATCAAGAGAAAAACGAAAAGCACTGCTTATGTAAAGTGACAAATCATGGAAAAGCACTGCTCGTGTAAAGTAAAAGCATTGCACGTGTAAAGTAACAAATCGCGAAAAAGCACTGCGAATGTAATCTCAAGGAACAACAAAAAGCACTGCTAATGCCAGCAAAAGTCAGAACATGGTTCTCCTGTTCATACTGGAGCAAACTGTTTGAACAGGATTCGATTAGTTGAGGTTTTACTTTTTAAAAATGTTACTTTATCTTACTTCATCTTATTATATTATTTTCATACTTCATATATTTTTTTTTTTCAT
The DNA here is from genome assembly GCF_000002075.1 of Aplysia californica. Lineage (NCBI taxonomy): Eukaryota > Metazoa > Mollusca > Gastropoda > Aplysiida > Aplysiidae > Aplysia > Aplysia californica. Next base: position 530,995 of record NW_004797756.1, read on the forward strand.
GTATCGCGTCTCCATACGCCCTTGTTCGCCGAGAGGTGTCCGATCAGTTACATCCGGCCCTGCTATACACTTTTTTATGGGGGTAACATATGAGTTTTTACAATCCATATTATGCGGGCTATTTATCTACGCTCCTCAAAGTCAGGTCTGGGTCAAACTAGATCCAGTCCCTTATGGCTTGTCTAAATTAGGGCATTTAAAACTCTTCCCTGCTTAAAATCTAGGACTGTAATTGCAAATGTTACCGCCAGCATACAAGCAATTCGGATCATAATAATATGGTAGATGGGCTTCTTTACCACAATCTGTCTGACTCATTTATTCATTATTTTAAAATACATTCCCTCTCGGGAATCGAACCCACACCCTCTGTGGGAAACAAAGAAGAGCACCAATCTTTCACCACCTGTGCTAGTTCAGAATCTGTATCAGATTCTGGTAATATACGAGTTTAGGTTTTAAAGCGAATAACGTCCAAATAATTTATTGTGTTAGCCTAAAGAGAAACCTCACAAGCTCCCTCTCTCTTCACTTTTGAACTGAGCCATTTAGCATACTCCCACGTAGAATTAGATTCTGTTTCTGAATTATTGAGGGTTCTATTTAGGAAATACCAGTGATATGTGTTTACCTAAGGAGGGAAAACTGATAATTATCCAGTTATCATTAATGTGCTGTGAAAAAAATTCTTTTGGATCAGAGGCATTCAGTCGTACACAGAGGACATCGGGTCGAGGATTTTCTACAGGCTTGGGGTTTAAGTTCCAACATTTCCAAGCATTCTGCGGTATTGATAATCGATGGTGACGGCTCGTGCTAGCCAGGGCAGTGCATGGGGGGTGGGTGGGAATTGATGGGGT
>NW_004797756.1:533407-533690 GCF_000002075.1 Aplysia californica
CCCCCCCCCACTCCCAGCCTTCCTCCACAGACTACCCAATCCTTCGAGCCCAAGTAACTGTTGAATGTCTCCCTTCGACTCAATGTAGATAATTTAGGGGGTATTCAATAACATGTCCGCTCTTCTTGGGAATCGATCGCACGTCTTTTGTGAGTAGAAGGACAACTGTAACACTACAGATTTTGGTTCACCCCAGTCTTCAAGGCCACTTATATCTTCATTCTCACCGCCCATTCCGACTATATATTCGAATCTCACTCTCTCTCTCTCTCTCTCTCTCTCT
>NW_004797756.1:537220-538316 GCF_000002075.1 Aplysia californica
CTCATCGCTGATGCTGCTGTGTCACGGGTGCATCCCAGAACAGTTCACATTCCTTCATTTTGAATGACTTTGAGGCAATGTAGCTGGGTTTTGGTTAGGGTGAGCATACCAAGGCCATAGTCCACTACAGACAGTACAGCCGCTTGAAGCATGATCATAAGGGCGCTTTGGGGCATAGATGCAGCCATCACTCTCAGTGCAACAAGTCCTTTCCTTGCTCTGGTGATAATATTCGTCACATGGTCTTTTGCCAAGAGGGTGCGGTCAAAGGTAATGCCCAGGTACTTCAAAGAAGTCCATTGTTGTATTGTAATACCAACACGACATATTTCCATTTATTCTCCTGTACGAAATAAATGAAACAATTCATTTTTCATTCTTTAGTTGAGGTGACATCGGTAAGTTACAATTCCAACTATACTCCATTAAGAAATTAATGATACCATTGTTATTTTATTCTGTAGTTGAGGCGTCACAGCATCAACTTACAAATACAGCGTGTAGGTAAAAATAAAATAGGGATATTCTTATGAAACAGACATGGGAACCTAAATAGCAAATGCAAATGAAACACCAATAGATGTATACGTCATCAAAATTTATTTTGTTCAAATACAATGACACGTGTGTATTGCTAGGACGTTTTACATATTGGAAGCAATACTTACCCAGTAACAGAAAAAAAGGAGAAAATGACAGTTCAGGTGTCTCACTGCAGGACACATTCCCAGAGAGATGGATAAAGATCATCACAGCTAGACATCAAAGCAAGCCATTAATGTCCCTATCTATCTTACTTTCAGCTGAGCACGCAGAGGTAATTCATTTCCCCCTCCTTTTTCATTTCTACATCATAGCATCTGTTAAGAGGGAGAGGGAGACTGGGTTATTGAATAGGGGACCGAGAAAGAGAGAGGCAAGGGAACCATTAGAAAAAGTGAGAAAAGAGAAAAAGAGAGAAAAAGAGAGAAAAAAGACAGGAGAAGATGTAAAGCAAACCAAAGCAAATCAAACAAGAGAGATGCAATAAAGACACACACACGCACACACACGCACACACACACACACACACACACACACACACACACACACACAC
>NW_004797756.1:539194-540893 GCF_000002075.1 Aplysia californica
GCACTTGATGGTGATGATGATGATGATGATGATGATGATGATGATGATGATGATGATGATGATGATGATGATGATGATGATGATGATGATATATTTTGATTGGTGAAAAGCTGATTGAAGGGTAAAAATTTGGTTGGGGAAAGAAAGGAGTATGTGTGAGAGGGGCTGGGGGGGGGGGGGGTTGAAGAGGCCACCTCATTCATGCAAGCGAGCTTCTTGCAGGTCTACACTTTTACCTCTTGTGTTCTTATGATACTTTCCTCGATTCCCGTTTGTCATCTTTATCAGTCTGTCTTGTGTATATGCATGTCTACTGATGGCACGACCGTTTATCCAGCGATATGTTTGCTGTTCCCAGCACTATAATCATTGTGTCAACAAGAAGCACTCTGACATTGCTGCATCAATAAATTATTCAAATGACAATTATTTCAACGAGTAAAGTTCAGAGCAGGATCGAAAGAAATTGCGGGGGCTGTAGAATTTTTTTAAGAAAGAAAGAAAGACGTCTGACATATTATCTGTTCAAGAAAATAATGTTGTTTCAAAGTAGAATTACCATCACCTGAACTTACACATTATGAAAATGAAGTGAGTGTTAATGTTTTATAACGTCTAACACATAGTTCCGATATTTCAATACGATATTTCAAGACACAGGGTGCTTTAATCTGGCTCTGCTTTTTCAAGCTGACTCGCGCGGTTTTGGAAACGTTCTGACAATAACAATCTTTGTTCATCTCACAGGGAGCGATTTGCCCTAGTCGTTAATAATGGCAGTCATAGTGCTACAGCGTCAATGTACTTTCATGCGTACATACAACAAAACAACAAGAACATAAATATAACGTTCAGAAAGACAGGTTTACTTGATAAGATATTATTTGACATGTAGGGATATCGAACTAATGTAATTAACTCACAAGAAAGTGGGTCTAACTAGCATACAACAGAATGTCGTAAGCTGAGTATTAGAATGTGTGCTTTTACGCTCCCATTAATTAATCCAATTTATATCATTTAGGAGGCGCGCTTCGATCCTGCTTGCCCGCGCCAAAGCAGGTTGAAAGGGATACAAGATTCCAGCAGAGAGACAGAAATACTACCCAAAAGTTTTCCCTCACCGGAATCGAACTTAGATCTTCGGTTTTCGACGGCAAAGAATCTATCAGTACATCACAGAAGCCGGCGCATACATTAGCAGTGTATTAGATCTAGGTCAAAGTCGTATCATAAGATGTTAACTCATAATTTAGAACAGGACCGTACAAAACATACTTTTTCTACTGGTTTTCTACAGTCTCATTACAATGTATTTGTTGACGGTAAAGTTCAGGGGGCAAGATCGAAACAGGGTTCTTTTTCTCTTGACTTTGCTTGTACCAGTCTCTGTAGTCAATACACAGCTTAATAAGAACACACACAGACCTCCGAAAGACACAGAGTCAAGATTAAAAAAGAAAGTTTGGCGAAATAATTGGTTGTATTTTTATGGGAGGTGCACGTAAACGTAAGTGAGGTCACAATTTTAGGCACAGAAAATAAGAATGTATTCAAAGACTGGCACTTACTCAAAAGTACAGTGAGAAGAAGGGTGTTGCTATTTTAATAATATGTATTGGAAATGTCAGGGCAAATTGTGGGTTGCATTCTGTATGAGTTGGACCTTCAGAAATCTCTCTCTCTCTCTCTCTCTCTC
>NW_004797756.1:541143-542628 GCF_000002075.1 Aplysia californica
ACACACACACACACACACACACACGAGCGCGCGCGCACATACACACATACTTTCTATCTCCATTGTCGCTCTTTTCTGTCCAACGACAACCATGCAAATAAAAACACGTGCGCGTGTGAGTTTACGAAAAGTACAAGTAATCTCGTTTCATTTTATATAAAACAATGCCAAGGGCGCAGCACAGAGGAATGAAATTATATCTCGACAAACAATCAGTGGCGGGGCGCCATTGGTGCAATTGGTACAAGCGCTCCACCTAACCCTGGCCTTCCCCCCCCCCCCCCACCCCTTTTCTAATTGTTCTAAACCAGTCAGTTCTCTTGATCTACATACTAGCCTTCATCCTTGCGACCCGTCACTCGCTGGCTGCCGGGAGCAAGCAAAATCTTTGCACCAAAGTTATTTTTGTCACTGTAGAGAAATCTATGCATCGTTCTTCCCGCACAAGAAGAAAGGTGCGTGAAACTCCTCTTCGCAGCACCAATTTGGTGCAAGCTAAAAATTTGATCCAAGTTACCGCTAGCCTACTATCTACTACTAGATCTAGTAGAGTCCACGGTAACTCAATGAAGAATGGGTATCGGAACTTGTAGCCCTCTGTTGTGTAGCTAGTCCTGTTAAGGTACATTTTCAAATTGAGTCTGGTTGTTGGTGCTGCATGAAGTAATTAGAAATCTTTAAATCTTCTCAGATTGTGAGCACAGTGAGTTATTAGTATTGTTTCACTTTTAGTTTGTATGCGGTTTCATCTAGAAACAGTTGTAAATATGGATAGATGTAGATTACGGGATATCCTGCAGATTCTAACTGACTTTCTCTAGAAATATAGAGGAATCACGTTGACCCTTTGCTTTTTGTGCTATTCAGCAGGCTACAGTTAGAAGAGAAAGTGCGCATAAAAGAGTTTGGTCCTCATCAGCCGCGGGATTTTGAGCTCAAGAAATGTTCATTTTTTTCCTGTACGTAGTATGAGAAGTAAAAGAAATTGTACTGTTTCCATTACAAGTCTGCTTTTTAGTGATCGATCAGACACTGACAAGGTTTGGTCTTCAATCACACCCACTCTCTCTTTTCCTCTCTCTCTCTATATATATCTCTCTCTGTCTCTCTCTGTCTCTCTCTGTCTCTCTCTCTCTCTCTCTCTCTCTCTCTCTCTCACCCACACCCACACCCACACCCACACACACACGTAGAGAGACTCGCAGAAAGCAATAGAATGAACAGACCACATGCTCATTGCAATTTTAATAGTAGCAAGTAAGCCTATTGCCCATTTGTTCACTTTCAAATTATGCACCACCTTGTCTGCAACCCACGCGACGCCACTGCAAACAACTCCCCAAGAAGGTTCGGCAGATCTACAACTTAGCCCTCCTTTTGAAATTTACTTGACAGTGTTCCGCATTCTGAGTCTTCTGTCACATTGAGGTCACGTGTGGTGACGTCATACCCGAAGGACACGTTTAATTTGTTTTAAGAAAGGGG
>NW_004797756.1:544018-545188 GCF_000002075.1 Aplysia californica
AGACAGACAGACAGACAGACAGACAGACAGACAGACAAACAGACAGACAGACAGACAGACAGAGACAGACAGATTGAGACAGAGACAGAGAGGGCAGTCGACACCCGGCTTCTCTGTCCTTGGCCACTTCTTGTTTTGATACATCCAGGTTCAGGGGGATTGCCTCATTCCGGATCGTACTCATAATTAAAGATTACTGCCAGTTCTTCATTTTTAATTGGGTCTCCAGTACTATGACTGACAGGGCATTCTTGTCTCAGACAGCCTCAAAACATGTCACAGATATCTTCTCTATTTTGTGGTCGTATTGATAACTTCAACCCGAGGTGACAGATTCATTCCATTTCATCCGCAACTCTACTCCCTCTGTATTAATAATAGAACTCCGAAGCGGAATATTTCCCTTGTTAGACGTGTGTGAGCTTTTAACTCTCAGCCATTGACTGCGTCGGACAAACCATTGGCCCATGTGTCAATGCATTTGTCTGGATCCCATAATGGGTTATTCTTGAACTCGTTTCCACACCTGAATCGAACTCGCAGCATCCAAGTCAGATGACAAAGTGCCTAACTTCTACACCACAGATCCCAGACGTTTGATATCATTATGGAACGTTGAGCAAAACAGAACGAAACTTGGAAAATTGTTCTAGGCGGATAAAAGACTTTCTTGAGCTGTTGACGAGTTACAGCAAACTACATCTCTCGGCGCGTTAATTCTTCCGAGAAAATGTCAATCGACAAGAAATGATCTGATAATACGAGTATTTTCTTATAGTCTCAATGTAATATTACTATGACAGGATTCACAAACTGAAAATAAAAACAAGGGAGAAACGATTACATAGTTTTAGTGTCATCTCTTTTATTTCATCTGGTTCAATACACATTGCGTTGATATTGACAACCTTATATGAAACACGTATTATTTTCTTAAAAGGTGAACATGGAAAAATACATTTAAACAAAAAGTGATAGACATTCATGTCCCGACTAAATTTTAGTCGTAGGTTTTCTGTATTTGTTCTGTATTTGTTCTGTGATCCTTCAGTGATCCTCCCGGGAAGAGTAAAGATTGTGAAATGATGACATCCCTATGATTGCAACTTGAGAGAAGCAATCACACCGCTCCCCCCCCCTTTAATTTAAACTCTGGGCCATGCGCGCGCG
>NW_004797756.1:545288-546576 GCF_000002075.1 Aplysia californica
GAGGGAGGGAGAGAGAGAGTAGAGAAAGAGAGAGAGAGAGTAGAGAGGGGGGGGGATATAAAGAAAGGGGGAGGGATAAGTGTTATTCAAACTCTATGTATGTGTGTTCATTCAGCCCATAAACTTTTTCGACCTGACAGAAGTTCTCTTGGCAAGCTTCTCCCGTCCATTTTCCCCATCGCAGTACTCAGGGGAGGACACGCTTCGAGACAGTGTAAGTTTTCAAAAGCAGCGTCATTTACCTGTTTCTGTCTATGTCAATTTGAACAAAAATTCTTCAACTCTGCCTGTTAAGGCCAAACAGGGTGTTGGTATGGGCGTAAAACAACCTGCATAGAAAATAGGAATATTTATGAAGTTTCGATGTTTGGAATCAAGTTAAGCTGTAATCTTTAGGATGTAGAATCGTAGAATATTTTTAATGGATGAAGGGGGAAGGGGGGTAGATAAAAAGAAAAAGACCACTCTTTATTTGAACCAAAGATACCCTTTTCGAAGGGCTGGGTGAAAAACGTTTTGAGCCTCTACAAAAAAAAAGCAAATGACTCAGAAAAGGTGGATTATTTTATCCCATATCTGTTCGTTGTTTCATTTTAAAAATCAGAACAATAACACTTGAAAAACACAGATATAGACCCCAATCGAGACATAACCGTACAAAAGAATTCTGGAAAAGAATTCTTTTCGTATGACGCTTTATTATTGCATACTTGCAATTTACGAACATCCGTAGAGCATAAGTACATGGAAACATAAATGTACAGTTGGTAATCTGTTTGACCAAAAAGTAGCATAATATTATTCCGTTGCGTCAGTCATGGAACGTTATTAGTGAACCATCATTTTGTCTCTTGTCAATTTTACGTTGCCAGGTAATCAATTACCTTTAGATAGCCGGTCTTTTACCGCGCTTAGAAGCAAACCTCGTTAGTTTTATCCAAGCGCATAATAAAAAGAGGATTTTCTTTTCCTTTCTTCTATTGACTTTATCCATTCTCTGCTGGAGGCACAACACACAAACAAGCACTTCGCTTCCTCCGTCGGGTCGATAGCCGACGGAATCCATATTTTGTTTCTTTTCTTTTCCTTCTTTTTACTTCCGGAAGGTATTCTGTTGGCTCGGCTGTTTGTACAGGAGTCAATACAAGCGTAGCTGGACCATAGACTTGTATTGTAATATATATCATAGACCGCACTCTCAAATGTACTTCCGATTCATTTTGTGGATAACCGTTTGACTCAATTTGGAGCTAGATGAAGGGCAAGGGGTGAAAGGGGGGAGGGGGGG
>NW_004797756.1:547145-548433 GCF_000002075.1 Aplysia californica
TCTCTCTCTCTCTCTCTCTCTCTCTCTCTCTGTCTTTCTTGCTGTCTCTCTGACACAAATGAAGCATAAAATATCAGTCTTCAGGAAAATCTGTAGTCCCAGGACAAACATTACACCTGTTCTTAGCATTTGTGTAGAGGAAGTTATCATAATCAGAAGGGATGTTGACTCTAGCTTATGATATCACGTTTCTAAAAGAAAAGCCACTTTCTTGGCAATCGTAGGATAATCTCTAAAGATTGGCCAACCACAGGTTTTACCGCTGTCAAGACCAGTTTGCAATATCGTCAATATAAATTATGCCGGGAAAGGAGTACTGCAGGGAATATTGTGATAATGTGAGTGTGTATATAAGGGGCTCGAGACGAAAGTTTCAGACAGAAGAACGTCGCGCTGTCTCAGTTGTCTTTTAAATTGAGCCATAAATGAAGTCACACTGGAGAATTGTATGGTTGTATTGCAGAATCAGAACGACATTAATATCGGGGGCTGCGCCATGCTCACTGGACTATAACGAGAGTTGTGTTTTGGACGCCCGTGAAGTGCAATCGAAGTCTTTACACAGAACAAAGAGCGTTAGCCATGACAGTGTACGATTTAGGACATTATCATTCAAGACTATGAGCTGGACATAATAAATACCAAGTTGTCAGTAGCCAGACTAGGAGGTAAATGAATATGTATGCCCTGTGTCCCACGGGTAGTTTTCTCTTCATTTGAGAGTTCGTATTTTATTTTGGATGTTTTTTTCTCCAAATGCACGTCCCTATTCACTTGTACAAATTAATTGTACTGCTGTGTTGCTCATGGTACCCACATCACATGACTCTAATCAGCTTTAAGCCTACATCAGTTGTTTGCTAATTGGTGGAAATAAGGATGAAACTAATCACTGTGTGAGAAAGGTTATTTACATGACCACGTGCGTGAGCTGCTCTTTTTGGTAAAGCTTGTTATGTTTGCTTCTGGCGTTCATCCGAGTTGTTCAGAATCCAATCGTGTGTATTGGCATATCACTCTGTTCTTGCTGTCTGATCATTAAAGCTCATGATTCCTACAATTTGCAATACTATGTTTTGTGGGGTGTGAATATCATTATTTTAAATATTATCTCGAAATAAAGTGTTGCCTGTCATAAAAGTGAACAATTACGTACTAGTAAAAATTAAGAATTGCCATGGCAAGTATTTCTTTGACTCTGAAACAGCAGAACGATGTATTGGCAGTGATGCCTAATGATAATTCTCGGATCAATCGAAGAGAGATCTTTTTCTCCCCCCCCCCTTTC
>NW_004797756.1:549424-553538 GCF_000002075.1 Aplysia californica
ATAATAATAATAATAATAATAATAATAATAATAAATGGCATAATTTGTTTAGCGCATATCCACGCTCGATAGCTAGCTCTATGTGCTTTACAGTATAGTATCATTTTCCCAGCAGGCCATACAACTCTAAGAACCATTTTCAGCTTCCGGGAAACATACAGTGCAAACAGCTTGTTAAGCGCTCAAACACTAATACACTGACAAGATCGTTCCCTGTCTATAACTGGGTACCCACTCCCACCTTGGTGAAGAGAGGAAAATTCATATAAAGTGCCTTTCCAAAAGACACAAAGTCGGGCCCCAATCGAGATTCCGAACCCACGACCTTATGGTTGCGAGTCTGAGTCAATATCACCATCATCACTTCTACAGCAACACCTTGTTCCAATACCACCATGTCTACTACTACCATCATCATCACCATCACTACCATTATCAATAATAAAAACTCCCCAGAACCCACATCCTATGAAGAAGAAAACCATTTTGTATCGGTTTATAACAATTAATACAACGTGACCACCCTTGTTTGTTGTCACACGGCGACGCTTTGCATACCCAGTTGGCTGATGATGAATTATTAGAGCGGGCTGATCGGCCAAGGGAGCCATTATGAAAGTGTGTCAGCCATTGTCTCGGAGGTGGACACAGGATCGTACTATAACTAATAACAAACTCTTTAATTTTTAATAAGCTGTCCCATTGTGTCGCATCGTGGTCGCATAAATCGCTCGAGGGGTGTTCGAATAAAAATTGGCTATTCTTCAAACAGCTGGCGCTTTGGTAAGTGAGCATGGGGCGGGGTAGGGGGTGGGGGAAGAGAGATAAGGAGAGCTAAGTTTGACAACAGAAAATGTGCCGCGACCTTTATGTGCATGCTAGATTTTTTCCTATAGGTAAAGTTCAAAAAAGATAAAAGTACCTGCAAGTGTTGTGTCCTCTGGAAGTTGGACCATATACGGCAAGTATCAACAGAAAGCAGTCCAACTGTTACTTTCCATACTTTCCAACACTCATTCAGTAGGCTACATAAAATCCTAATTAGTTATTCATCATCATCATCATCATCATCATCATCATCATCATCATCATCATCATCATCATCATCATCATCATCATCATCGTAGTCATCATCATCATCATAATCAGCAGCAGCAGCAGCAGCAGCAACAACAACTGCAACAGGAGCATCAACGCCAACTATAAACCAGTTGCAGCGATGCCTCAACAGTAACAAAACAATAATAAAAAACCAGCAAAGACGACTCCAAAAGCAAAGACAGTAACAACAAACGCTGAAACAAAAGTCCTAGCAATACCAACAACACAAAAAAACAGTAGCACGAAAACATTAATAGGAAGAGCACCAAGCACCATTTCAAAGTAAGAGGAAAATAACCACTCCTTTTCAAGATGTCAACTGTGACCTGGTCTGTTTTTTTTGTTTGTTTTTTTGTTTGTTTGTTTGTTTGTTTGGTGGGTTGTTTTTTTTTTGGGGGGGTTATCAAACATTATTAACACACGCACATTCGAGTTAAACTTGTTGGCCGCGCATGCCACAAGTGCATTTCCAATAGCCGCGCTCGGTCTCTTAAACGCATCACCGTCAAACAAGAATCGACTCGCGTGCTTCATTAAGAACTTTACTCACGCGACTAACTTCAAAAGTTGTCCGCTTTAACCCCCTCATTATGTCACTTCCTTTCACGTCTTTCTGAGGACAACCTCCCCCCCCCCCACCCCATCATCCTCACTCTCCTCTCACCCTCATTTTCAAAGACACAAATGCCATTGTACTCCTCATCCTCTCTCCATGACCCCACAGCTTTTTCTTTCACCACGCTCACGTCTATTTATTCGGTGCATTCGCATGCAACCCACTCCCTTCCTTGCCATTGATATAATCCATTTGTGTCTCGACGCGGCGGAATCAGGCGCTCGTCAGTATTTGGACCTACGGAGTTATTGGTATCGTCTCAAAGCCTTTTGATTTGACTTGCTTTTGATTTTTTAAATGCTCATCTACTTTTTCAGTCCTATTTCTACTTCTATAACCTTTTATCCTGTCCTTTCCCACTGCTGGTCATTTCTTATTCTATCCTGCCACTTAATGTCAGGGAAAAATTAGCGAGAAAAAGTCCGCCAAAATTTAGTAACTTCCAAAGCTTGAGTATTCATGGAAATTATAAATGCACATCTTTTGCACCTTTCAGTCAGGTTTTTCCCCGTAAGATCCACACAGAAATTAAATGTATCATTAAAAGAAAAATTCATTTGACAAAAATTGGCTATCTTATTTAGAAAAATGTCGGTTTCTTCAATTGTATTATTCGAGCGCATGACTCCCCCACGCTTCAACACAATTACACATCACGCCATTCTTCGTTTAGATGGCTACTTGCAACCTAAGTATTGTACTGTATTATTCACCTCACTACATTGTCGCAGACGACCTTTCAAAAGTTTTTCTAGAAGGATTGTTTGACATCAGCGTGCGAAAAGAGCTTTTTCTGAAGTACAACGATTTTCCTCTAAGTCACGAGTTCTGATTATGGCCAAATATTCCACTGTCCCACTGCTGTCTCGTAAGGTGGTAGACTTAAACAGCGCCTCAGCAACAACAATAGCAGCAATAATAATAAGAACAACAACAAAAAGAAAAACAACAACAGCATCAGCAACAGCAGCAACAACAACAACAACAACAACAACAATAGTGAGAGAGGAAAAAGACAACGCAAAATTAAAATAAAACACACAAAGATGTGTACTCCCTATAAAATGTAGGTAGGTAGTGCATTCATTACGGACTGGGAGTATATCCTTGGATTCACAAACTGACAATCTTTCAATAATACAGTAAAAGCCTTATAATGTGAACAGATAACTGAAATAGGTACAGGACAACATGTTCCTACAGTGTTTTTCAACAGCGCCATTTAAACAGCCAAATGCAGTCTTCAAAAATCTCAAAAATGGGCGACATTTTGTACTTAACGCTTATGCTACAGTCATCGACCGTTTGGGTACTCATGGTAATTATTATCATGACTTGTCAACTAGCTCTCTCCATCCCTCCTCTGTTCTTGCCCCTCTTAATACCTCGCTTAGCTTTGCTTCGAGTCCCAACTGAAATAGTGTGCTCACATTTTGTTTTCTGTGCCTGCCTCTTCTTCTCCTTCCTTGTAGACCCTACAGTGTTCAGCAGGATTATCTTGCGATTTTCGCACGTTTTTAAACTATAAGCAAGAATGTTCATACAAATAGGCCTTCAACAAGAGTTCTAGGTATTCAGAATTGACGTTTTAACTGAATCTTCTGTAATGATGTAGATTTTGTGGGATTTTGAATAAAAAGTGTTTTTTTTTAGTTGCAAGATTCCTCCCATTTCCTTCGTGTCTGTTTGCCTCGTTCACAGAACCGGAAGTTCCTGTCTTCCGTCCACGGTCGTTGTCACCGGCTTCAGCACGTTATACGTGAAACCAAGCTTATTTCTCTCTCGTTCTGTCTCGCAGTCTCTGTATCTCTGTCTTTGTCTGTCTCTGTCACTCTTTGTCACCCTGTCTTTCTCTGTCCATTCGTTGGGTTTTTTGTGTGTGTGGGGGGGAGGGGGTTGCTGTTTTCTCTCCCCCTCCCTCCCTTCCTCTCCCCCTCATTCTATCAACCTCACCCACCCACTCTATTTCCAATTCTCTCTTCCTTTTCGTGTACATATCTCCTCCTCCTGCGCCCCCCCCTCGCTCTCTCTTTCTCTCTCTCTCTCTCTCTCTCTCTCTCTCTCTCTCTCTCTCTCTCTCTTCTTATCCCTCCGTCTCCATCTCTCGGCCCTTTTCTGTTTGTTATAGTAATACAGTAGTCTCCGCCTAAGATCCCGGTGCCCAGGAGCAAGGAAATGCGAGATCTTAGGCGAACCGGGATCTTAAGCGACAAACCCAGGGAAGAATTTATGGTGACCCATGCTAAGGCTCACAATCGATAAAATGGTCTCCCTCCACTCTAAAATGAACTGACATGACCGCTGGGTGGGTTTATGACGAATGGCGAGCAAAGAGTGGTGAGACCTTGATGACCTATAACAGTGTATAGTGGGATGAGACGTGCCATTTTCACTTAT
>NW_004797756.1:555027-556580 GCF_000002075.1 Aplysia californica
GTGGGTGGTTGGAGGGTGCTACTGATAGGTCCTACTTCTTTACCTTCCCGTATGTGAGTAGAAGGTGAAAGAAATTTCAAATGAAAGGATAATATGGTCGCTTTTAAGGACAAGCAGGCTAACCCAGATTTCGGGAGTTTCCAGAAATCGTGACCTACACCAAAAGTGAGCATTGCCCTACCTTCCGGAGAAGTTTAGTTTCATTGCTGTGTATATTTCTTTGGTTATAGAGAAAACTCTCCTTTGTTTTTTAAAGAAACTGAACAAGGGCCAAAAACTTTACCTTCGATTTTCTCCAAACTGCATTTTTCGGGATAGTCCCCTTGTGCTTAATAGAGACCATATAGACCTTTGCCTATTGATTCTATCACTACTTATCCCTATAAAGCTTTTTACTGATTACTGGGTGCAAATGTGAAAGTAGACTTGTTTTTAAATACATTGATTCATTTTGAATGTGAATCGACTAAGATAGATGACAACATGTGTTGCTCAATGAAAAGACTGTCTCTTTTATTAGTTATCAATTATATTCTGCTTATTTGCTAATTCACCTTTTTTCTGGGAGAAAGTTTGTTTTTTAATCTATTCATTCATCTACGCACTTATAATTTAAACTGAACTCATTCAGTTGTTGTTGTTTTGTTTTTTTCTTAAAAAGGAACAAAATAGCGCCAACACACCATGAATACATGAGGAATCAGCAAAGTTGAATCTGTTTCATCGTGTTAACCGTTTGTTGCAAATCAGCTTTTACATTTGGTGGAGTAAGTGGAACGGCAGACGAAGTTCAACGAAGAATTATTTTTCTTTTTGGAATTATTTGGCCTACTTAGAGTTAAACACACAGGAATCAGGGTCAAAAGACAAAGAGATAAGGTTTAAAAAATTAGACGGGCCAGAATTTTTCCAACGGTAAAAGACCCTTTGCTTTCAAATCTTTGACCTCCTTTTGACTTTCGATGACATGGCGTATTTCTTTATTTTCCTAACCTTTTCAGTGCTGTGTTGACATAATATACTAACTTAATCTGTTCTCCCAACCTTGTTCCCTCTCATTTTAGGATAATAATAGAGGATATTCTAGAAGATGTACTTGCAACTTATGCAATTTTGGCCTTCCTTCATATGGGAAAATGTTTTGGCGTTCTTTGAATTTCTTTTTTTTTTTTTAACAAACGTAGACGGAAACGTCTCAGCAGTGAAAGGGTTAAAAGTGAAGTTTGTGAATGTACAGTCCGAAATACTCTCAAAAGGCAGAGCAAATTTTAACTCTTGAAACGAAATATAAAAATGCTGAGGTGTTATAGTCAAGTTTTGTAACTAAAGAGAGGTCGGATGTTTTAAGTGACTCTGCAGACGCATTACCATCTCATTTGTTAATTTGACGTTGACCTTTTTTTGTAAAGAGAACAAGACAACTAGTTAAGGCTTTCTGTAGTGACTCAGCTACCTCACTTTGGATTAGATCAGTGGATCCGCTGCAAAGAGGTTTGTGTTCTAAGGTCCTTGGTCTGCTGTGGGGAGCGGGGGAAAGGGGGACGGATGGTGGG
>NW_004797756.1:558917-560816 GCF_000002075.1 Aplysia californica
TCCTCCCCCCTCCCCCAAAGCTTCCACTTTGGTCTCACTCCTCCTTCCTCCCTCCTACCCCCTCCCCCAAAGCTTCCACTCTCAGTCAGACTCCTCCGCCCGCCCCATCCTCCCACCTCTTCGCGTCTGTCCTTGTTGTCCTACAGACAAGGACTCAATCTCTTGCCCACTCGGCAAGCCAGTCTCAATTTAATTCCCCCGAATCTCTTGAACTGTTGACAATCCAGCAGGTCTGGAGCTCAAGAGGATTGTTCAAGAGAGTGGAAACTGGAAGCTCCATGGAGACCTCACTTGCCACATTGGCTGAATATTCCTTTTCTAACAGGTCTGCATTGGGCCAGCCTCATATGACCGGCAGTATCTAATTTTTCCTTTTTTTCTTTGTAATGGTCGTGCGTAAAAGAAAAAGAGGTTTTGTTTTTGTTTTGTGTTTTGTTTTTTGAGCATTTTTTTTACCTCTAGGCTACGAAAACACTGAAATAATCCATTTGCTTTCTATCTTTCTTAGCTTTCAAGTCATTTATCAGTTCCTTTGTTCTGATATAACAAAAAGGGATATTTTTGGTAAAATAAATATTTTTAAAGAAATGCTCTTGTTTGGTTTGCTCCTTCTATTCTATCACACATCTATCGTCCTTATCTCCCCTCCTTCTGTTTTGTGTTTGTCACTCTCTTATAACACCTCTATTCTTTGGCACTTATTTGACCTTATTGTATTGCCAGTGCTGTAAAACTCTAATTTTTTAATCCGAAAAATTTGGGTTAATGTTAGACTGTTATGATTATTTAGATAATACCCTTTCCCCCCACAATGCTTTTACATTTATTTGGGCCTTCGGCAAAAATGGTTTTAATCTAGAAACACTACCCCTTCGGGAATAAGGGCGCTTTGTCTCAAAGAGATTACTCCTTATTCCAGAAAAATAGATATTTCAAGATTCATGGTTCGTGAAAGAAAAAATTCCATTTAAATTTGCAAATTGATGAACAGTCTGTTGGCTGTTGCTGTTCCCTATAAAAGGTGGGGATGGAAAAAAAACGTGTGGGGGAGGGGGGGGCGGGGGCTGTTTGATTCTGTTTAAAATTGGTTCTAAAGATGGATTTTCTTTTACACTTAACATTTTTACTTTCTCATTCTATATTTCTTGGGTCAGATTAATTTGTAAGCAGTATGCCTTGGTTTTATGCCAAGACTCGACTACCAGCCAATCTCCATGTCCTCACGTCCTATCCCCCCCCCCCAACCAACTCTCCAGCTCTCTTCTATACCTCTCACTCATCTCCCTAATGCCCTCTCCGCACCCCATCCCGCACTGCCCTCTATTGACCACAGATCAGCAGCTTGTCTCCGAGGCGAAGCTTTAAATGTAATTTCCAGGGATATTTAAGAACCCCTTGAACGAGCCAAGTCACTTAAAAATGGCTCGGAAATGTATGTTCTAGATTGGTTTTGACCTTCAAGTATTAAATTATTGATTGTTGAAAAAGATTGACGTGGATTTAAGCGGAGGGTGGTATTTGGATCTCTTTCTTTTAATTATCTTTTTTTCATTCTCACTCAACTGGCAGTCGAAGGGCGCCACTATTATGTCGTAGGTTGTTTTTTCCGTTTCCTTTCTGGTGTTTCTGTCTAACTCTGTCTTTGCACAAGGTGACCGTTGTTGCATTTTTCTACTCTAACAAAAAAATTCAAACTCATTCACATACTAATACGGTTGACGACTAGTTTAGTACCAACGCTGGAACACCAAAATAAAGCCTCGCCGCCCTCACTCGTACAATACCTCTCACCCAACTTCATATTGACTTTTCTGCACCCCCCCGTAGCCAGTCTGTCTGTCTGTCTGTCACTCGTACAATACCTCTCACCCAACTTCATATTGACTTTTCTGCACCCCC
>NW_004797756.1:560923-563566 GCF_000002075.1 Aplysia californica
AGACACACACACACACACACACACACACACACATCCGATCCTTACATCACCTATTGACAACGAACCAGTGTCTTGTCTACAGGCTGAATTCTCAATCTAATTTCCGCGTATGTTAGAAAACCACCTGACTAAATGAAGCGCACAAAATTGGCTCAGAGGTGAACGGCCGGAAACGTTCTTGTTCTTCAAGAGTAAGAATATTATTGGTAGTTTCTTAATATAATCCAGAACAGCTGTCCGTTCCCATGCTGTTATGTTTAACTTTTTGTTTGTTAGAGTTAAAAAGCAGCACATCGACCCAGCAACGGTCATTTAGTGCTTGGAAAATGTTGACAGATAGACAAGAACAATACATGGAAAAAAGTGGAAGTAGGAATAATCAGTTGCACCCTCTATCCACCCGCTCATTTTAGTCTTCTGCGTCTACAGTCAGGACAGGTGGTGGTTGGTGAGGGCTCTGGTGCGGTTAGCTCCTTCTTTCCTATCACACATTTATCGTCCTGATCGCCACTTCTTTTTTATTTTGTTACTCGGCACTTATATGATCTTATTGTGTTGCAAGAGCAGTGAAATTCCTTCCAAAACTAAATAGTCATGACTGTATGTGTTATCCATCGACCCCCTTCTCCTCACGGTCCTCCTTAGCTCTCGACCATTTCCTTTTGTTTTCTTCGCACCCCATCCTCCCCTCCCCCATCCCCCCACTCCACATTCGATCCCCTACTCTTCCTTAAATATGCAGATCAGACCGGTGTCTGTGGTGTAGGTGAACCCGGAGTCTGTGGTGTAGGTGCTAGTGGTTTCCCTGTTGCACACAAGAGACCCGAGGTTTAAACAAAAATCTAGTATCTCTGTCTTTCTGCTGGTATGCTGTATCCCTTTCAGTCCATGCTGGCCCTGACAGACAGGGTCGGAAGCTAGCTACTATATATTTATGATCTTAAGTGTGTCAATGAGGGCGTAAAAACACCTATATTAAACACAAATAAGTCGACACCCTACCCCTTATGTTCTTTCAAAGCACTTGCCCATTTCCTTTTGTCCTCCCCCCCCCCCTCTTTAAGTTCGATTCCTACTCTCCCTATTGACCACACAGAGATCAGTGTCTCGTCTGCCCGGCCCAGTCTCAATCTAATTTCCACGGATGTTTGAGAAGCACCCGACTGCCCCAAGCCTCCCTTAGGAACCTAAGAGCAATAACCAACTCCACAAATCGCTGGTGTGTTTGGAAACCGCTCCAGTCTCACTCGGTTTGACCTCTCTTGAAGCCGCGTCTGAATGTGAGGTCAAGTTTGGATTATTTGTTTTGAAATTGAAAGGGGCAGTTAAAGGTGTATAAAAATACATTGTTTTTATTTATTTAAAAAAAACAATGTACCTGTGGTAAAACTTATTTCATAGTTGTTAAGTAAAACTTGGATTTTAATTGCTTAAAAAAGGTGTTCATGTGGGGGATAAAATATAAGTTTTCATTTAGGGAAATTTGGTTTTTAAGGTTTTAAAAAAGTATTCATTTGGAGGAAATTTGTTTCTTAATTAAATAAAAAGAAATGTATTCAGGAGGAGAAATTTGGTTTTCAACTGATAAAAAAGAAAAGTATTCGTGAAAGGAGAATAATTGTTGATAATTATAATTCGGGGGAAAAGTTTAACATGGGGAACTTGGATTTTAATGGACAAAACAAAAAGCATTCATCTGAGAAAAATTGGTTTATAAGAAAGTAATCAAATGTGGGAAATTGGCTCATAATTATAATTGGGGATAGAAAAGTATTTACGCGGGCAAACTTGGTTCATATTTTTTTTAAGTTTTCACATGAGGATACGTGATTTATGATTGATACAATAAAGTGGGGAAACTTGTTTTATTGGCAAAAGAAATGTATTCACATGGAGAAACTTGGATTATAATGGCAGATGAAATACAAATATTATATTATCATTGTAGTTCGTCATGTCCACGTATTAAACAATAATATCTCAGTGACAAAAACAATCTTACAAACATATTTCTGTTGGATGCTACTGTACAGTGTACTGGACTTTAAAAAAACAACTAATATTACCGTACCTTATCCAAGAAAATATCTCATACGGCACTCACACAAATTCCAGCGCACACACATTCACAAGCATTAACACAAGCACACCCGCACACACACACACACACACACACACACACACACACACACACACACACACACACACACACACACACACATTCACACACGTATACACACACTCACCCACCCACCCACACACACACACACACACACACACACACGCACACACACACACGCACACACGCACACACACACACTCACACACACACTCTAACACACCCACACACGCTTCACACACGTACACACACACACACACCCAAGCTTCACACACGTACACCATATTGGGGACCATTGTGAAGGACTGCAAATCAATACAAAGTAAAGATTTGAGACAACTTACTCTGCGTCGTTCCTAAACCCAATCCTTTCACACACACTCTGCGAGCGGTCCGATTAGGAACATCAAAAACAATAATAATAATAATAATAATAATAAAGAGCATTTATACTGCGCATTTCCATTTCCTAAAAGATGCTCAATGCGCATTACAATGAAAAAGACATCACATCTTAAAAATTA
>NW_004797756.1:564296-567242 GCF_000002075.1 Aplysia californica
AAGAGAGAGAGAGAGAGAGAGAGAGAGAGAGAGAGAGAAAGAAAGAGGGGAGGGGGCAAAGCCTGAATCTGCTATGCTCAGTTTTCCTACAAGAAAATCAATTACTCCATCAACGCAAGACAGGTGAAGCAGAAATAAAATCAGAAAAAAATGAACTAAAAGAAACATTATTTTTCAAAAAATAGAAACCGAAAAAATCCCAATCCAGCCACTTTTATTTTTGCTCATTCGCCCGCTCGGTGCTAAATCAGCTTGTCTTGGCTGATGATTTGCTCACGCCAAACGGATCGATATTTGAGGTAATTTTTGCGTGTGGTTGTCTGATCCACCCGCTCGCCAATCTTCACGAAAAGTGGCTCAAGAAATTTGAGGCTTTAATAACTCCCTCTATAATTGCTTTCTATATCCAGTTTGGTTTTATAAATTCGTTTCGATTTTTTTTCTTCTGGTGATCCTGTTGTTTTTACTTGCTGGGGGCAATGGGGCGCCTCTGAAAGGTCATTTCCGTTCGTTTACCTCTGTTGTCTAAGTCTGTTTGTCCTACTATTTCTTAGCACCAAATGATGGCTGCCAGGTCGAAGTACTTCTCTGGGTGCAAACAAAAAGAAACAATTAAATTGTTTTTACTCAGATGGCGTTTAATCCTATCCGTACGTCGTGTTTTACTATTGTATCCCTACGACGTGGGGAACTCTGTGTCACCACTTTCCAAAGAGGAAATTTACTCGTTAATCCGATCCGTACGCTTTGCAATGCAGTTTGTCAAAATGATTTTTTGAGAAATACTGAAAGTTTCAAAGACATCTTCGTACTAGAAGTATTCTAAATTGTGAAGAATACAACCCCGTGGGTACAAAATGACCCCCAGGGGGTACGGATAGGGATAAGGTTGCAGTATCTCGTGTAAGAAGCTTAGTGTATTTTTTGGTAACATTTTTTACTCAAAATCTTAAATCCAGTTTACTATTTTTCTGAAGCTCGATGACAGTTAGATAAAGTAAGACGTTCTAGGACATTTCCTCAAGCTTTCATGTTCTACTTTTTAAAATCCCGGGTGACTCTGAAATTCTGCCTTATTTTTTTTCCATTGCTATTTTCAAGATGTGATTGAGTCTGTGTTGTGAAAAAAAAAGTACATACGCATACCATCCCGACTACGACTTCAATCTTGTAAATAAAAGTAAAGTATGACCCCCTATGTTTTGACAGTCCGTAATTCAAATGTATATTATGACAATGCGCAATCCTATTTTGACAACAATGGTGACGTCGGACTAGACGTTGCTCATTTGGTCAAACACTGCGAGAAGTAGGCTAGATCTATACTACATGTTAACAATCCCAGATAGAAAAGAGGGGAGGGGTGGGGAGGGCAGAATTGTAAGTTTTGAAGGAAGATACATTTTCTACGTTAAGGACTATACTCTATATTATGTAACCTTTATTTAGCGGATTTTAAATGGTTTACGCCCTCCCGCACAACGCACTTTAGGTCATTTTGCATGTGAGTCAATCAGGCCTGAAAGGGATGGGATGCAGCATTAGCGGAAAGACGATGGCACCACTTTAAATAGCCTTCCCGATGAGGGAATCGAACTTTTGACTAATACTTGTAGCGGCAAATACCTTAACCATTACACCACACACGCTAGTGACTAGTATTTTCTAATATTAGTCTGTGAAGGTTATTAGATCTCTTATTAAGAATTTACGGCACTTGAAACGCAATTGAGTAATACTATGAGTGTCGAAGATTGGAGGGGTAGCTAGAGAGCAGCGTAAGTGTACAAAGAAAATAAGGAGGAGAGATAATAATGATAAATATTTCATAGGAAAAAAGTAGCCAATCTTAACAGAGCGCCTGCCAATCACCTGCACTTTTAAAAGGTATTATAGAAAAGTGACTGCTAAGAAGAGAGTTGTAGCACAATTGATTTTCCGATTCTTGTCTCCCAGAGTATTTGATCGGATTGTTCCTAGACATTTCTGTTGTAAACGTACCTCATGATTATAGAATCTTCCAAAGGTAAGGCTTATCCTTTTAACATTTCCTATGGACCACCACAATCAATAATAATTCTAACAAACGGGTGAACGGGTGAACGTTTGTTCATGTCAAGACGGCTGTTTGGAGAACCATGGTCAAAGGCAGTGTAGTGGAGGTGTGAACAACACATTGTTTGAAGGCTTCAGAGGGCATCTAAACACTACAGGCTTAATTTAACGTCTTCCCGGAAACGAGAAAGACCATTCTTTATTTCTTCAAAAGTAGTGTCAGTGAGATGAAATAATATACTAGAATATTGTATGTTTTAATAGGGGATCTAGGAAAGGGCAATAGGAGAGCAGGCCGAGATTGCAAGAGACAAAAGTCGACAGGATGCATTTACGTATACATGTCAATTTAAATGATAGACGGTATGCTGGGCACAATTATTTAGAAGAAGAATCTGGATGCAAAATGATCATATGATAAAATCGTTATTGATTTGTAATTTAAGCTGTGAATCAGCAATGGATGCGAGATGAAGCCAGACTAAACCATTAAAAGCAAGCAATGTAATGAAACCCTAACGAAATGTATTAAATAGAAAAACTGTACGAAACAAACTACCTCGCAACTGGTTATATTATTCTGCGCATTTACTAAACTTAAGAGGTGGACTTCATAAAATGTTGATTTTTTCCTGAACTTTGTTTGGTCAAAAACAGATATTGAAAAGCTGATTGCAAATGTTTTAGGATAAAATAACAAAAACTAATGCTCTTTTGTCCAACAAATCGACAAGGAAGTAGCAAGAAAACGACAGCAGAAGCCAAGTGAGAAAGTTCGAAGAAAAATGATTTAAAAAGCATGGTGAGTCATCAACAAACTCTCTGCATCAACTGTGTGTAAGCCGATCACCCCTCTCCCCCCTCCCTTTCTCTCTCTCTCTCTCTCTCTCT
>NW_004797756.1:568092-569886 GCF_000002075.1 Aplysia californica
TCTGTCTGTCTGTCTGTCTGTCTGTCTGTCTGTCAGTCAGTCTGTCTGTCTGTCTGTCTGTTTTTGTTGTTGTTGTTGTTGCTGTTGTCATTGTTGTTATTTTGGTAAGTGTTTTACGGTGCTCGCAACTGCATAAGGTCATATGAGCGCGCGGGACACATTAAACTTTTTCTGTTGGTAGTAATTTTGAATTTTGCCAGGGTGGCGGCCGAAGCCTACTCTTATCAATTTTGGACCATCTAGGGATCTTTAACGTGCACTACTTGCACACAGGACCTCCGAGGTTTTTCGCCTTTATCCGAGAAGGCTAGGTGCAGATCTTTCCCACCAGAAGATCAAGGGTGTGGCTGAAAGACAGCGGTAAGAAGGAGTCAAGGAGTAGCAGGAGTAGTAGCTGCAGAAAGAGTCAGGGGTGTAGAGGAGGGGTCAAGATAGGTTAAGGGGTGGGGGCAGAAAGTGGTGACAAAAGCAAATGACAGAACATTGTTAGACAGCAGGAAAGGATGTGACAGGAGAAAGTTTTAGAGAAGAAAATTGTCCACGCTCTCCGGATTCGAACCTGGGAGCTATTGAATGAGAGGCGAATACCTGAACCTCCAGACCAAGAGAGCTGTCTGTCTCTCTGTCTGTTTGTCTGTCTGTCTGTCTGTCAGTCCGTCAGTCTCTCTTTATTATTATGTCAGAGTATGTAGGTGTGTAAGTCTTAATGTGTGGATCATTGATTGAGTGGAGGTGTGAGTCGTTGGAGAAATCAATTTAAATTTATTGTATGCTCCGTTCACCCTTGCGTATTGAGCCTTTAAGATATACGAGGGAAGAATAGGAAATAATAGGTAGACGAATGGGTAGCAGTTAGAAGAAAAAGGAATTGAGATGAAAAAATAGGATTGGGGGGGAGTAGGAGAGCACTTTTGGGAAATAATTTTTGGAGAACGGGAAATGAGGTTGATGGTGCATATTGAGACAATCGAGCTACGAGGTAGGATAGGAGGGAGTGATGGAATAAGATCTGAAGGAATAGGCTGTGTAAATGGAGTTGAAAACGAGTTCAGAAACGGAAGCAGTGCTGATCCTGTAGGTACTGACACTATTTCCTTTTCTGTCTTCGACTTGGAAAATATGTTCTATTTTACTCGAGAATGTCGTTTACCAGCGTTACTACATTTTGGCATCCTTAAAGTGCACTTTTGAATGCAGTGCATTTTTTGGCGAATCAGAAATGGAATTTTGAAGGGAAACGAAATTTCTTGATTCATGCAGAGAAAATATGTTGCTTGTCAAAAAAAAAAAATGAGTATGACTGACATTCTTCGAAGCATATACTTATTACGGGAATTCTCGAGAATAATTGTCAAAATATTACGAGACCATGAACACAACTTCTATCCTTTGAGAGGCGGGCTGCTTCGACTCTGTCTTTCGGGAAAAAACCAATGCTGTTTGTGATACGGTATGCTAATAGGTAGGAGAAAGAGCGATGCTCTTGAGAAAATACTTCCCGTGGTTTCAGAACTTTCACCAAGAGAAAAGTAAAAACTGACATTTTATTTGTTTTCTTAATACATTTTTGTTGCAGTGCATTTTATTTTATGAGAGTATTGGTATTTATGTACATGTATTTGCTTTTTTAAATGTGGATTCCTGCGTTTGTGAGTGTATATTTCTATTTCTATAGTTCGTTTTCCTGTCATTAATGCGTTCAGTGAGGATAAGGGTAGAGGTAAGAGTAAATACTACACATGACTCTCTCTCTCTCTCTCTCTCTCTCTCTCTCTCTCTCTCTCTCTCTCTCTC
>NW_004797756.1:570236-571730 GCF_000002075.1 Aplysia californica
CACACACACACACACTCGCTTTTAAACCAACCGTAATCTCCTATTATATTATAAGCGATTCTAAAGTATTAAAGTTTTTTATTTTTTTTTATTTTCAGAAAATCAGAGTTGCATGTTCGTGTGAAGAAGCTGACTCAACTTGTAACCCTCGACTTTTGTAGGTAAGTGCAACCACGCATATAATAGAAAGAGGAATTACTCAATTAGCCTTTAAAGAATATGAATTGCGCAGTCATGCCCCTTCCTGTTGGCTAGAAAATCAACTTCAATACAATTAAGTGTAACAACAACATCATTGCCAAACTCAGCAAAAAAACACCTGATTATGATATTATAATAATTTTCATCACCACCATCATCACAAAAAACAGCAAAATCAACAACACCAACAACTGTAACAAAACACAACAATAACCAACAAGAATATCATCAACAAACCAACAAAACAGACACAAGAACAACAACAGCAACAACAACAACAACAATAGCAATAACAACAACAACAACAACAACAACAACAACAACAACAACAATAACAACAATAAAATGTGGTTTGCAGGAGGACACTATGTCCAGTTTATACTTTGTTCCTTTTTCTTTTATTTGTTTCTCTGTCGTGGTTTTCCTTCCTCTGAATTCTCAAACTAAACAACAGCAGCAACAACAACAACAGAAAAAATAAAAACAACAACAACAACAGTAACAGCAACAGCAACAACAGCAGCAGCAAAGAACACAAAGAAGACGCAGACTTCACCAAATGTACCACAACCACTACGTAACAGCCACCACAACCACCCCAACCACCACAGCCGCCCCCACATCAACCACCACAAAAGCAAACCACCCCCACCAGAAAAACCCCTAGCACCATAACCACCACCACCACCACCATCACAACCACCATCTCAACCACCACAGCAACCAAACCACCACCACCATAAAAACTACAACCAGCACAACTACTACCACCACCACCACCACCACCACCACCACCACCATCACTACCACAACCACCATCACTACCACCACCACCATCACTACCACCACCATTAACACCACAACCAAATCACAACCACCACCAGAGGAACCACAATCACCACAACTTCCACAACCACCATCACCAATACCACTACCACCAACAACAACAACGCAAACACAACTGCCACCCCCAGAACAACAACAACAACCTAACAACCCACAACAAGAACTATAATAACACACCATAACCATCACAGTTGATATCATGGACTTTGCAAACCTTATCTCTGCGAAAATTCATTGTATGTGACTGCAACAAAGCACTCATAAGGGATACAAATGTCAGAAAGCAGGGGCTGGTAATGGTGCTTTGTAATGCAAGGGAATCCAATTGCACCCTGCTTTTCGATAATCAAGATCCTCTTACAAAGTTACCGATATCTGGTTAATGTTAGCATCGTTTGTCATTCATAACCATAACTCTCTTCTCTTCTCTTCTCTCTCTCTCTCTCT
>NW_004797756.1:573533-574489 GCF_000002075.1 Aplysia californica
AAAGAGAACGAAAACTCATGGTGTTCGTATGCATACGTTCTCATTTATGTGATCGATAGACTGAATTATTGAGCACATTATTACCATTATCTTTGTTCTGCTATCACCTCAGTTTGTTCAGTATCACAAGAGACAGCAAAGAGGGCCACGCTGATTTCAAACCTCAACCAGACATTTTTTTAAACTCGGCGTGTCTGATGAGTATGTTACAAACTTTGGTTTTCGGGTTCGTGGGTTCGAGCCGCGGGCCCGACGTTGTGTCCTTGGGAAAGGCACTTTACACGAATTTTTCTCACTTTACCCAGGGGAAAATGGGTACCTGGCCATAGACAGCGAAAGATCTTGTCAGTTTGTTAGTGTTTTAGCGCCTACAAATGGCTCCTTGCATTGTATGCTTCCCAGGAAGTTGAGGTTGTTTCAGAATGCTCTCAGGTCTGCTTAGGTATTAGTATAGATTTTGAAGTGCATAGAGCTTGCTGTTGAGCGTGGATTTGCGCTATACAAATGCTATCTATTATTGTTTAATCTCCTCTTCACAAACATAACCCTAGCTTTTCGAAGATGGTCATTAATTCGGAATTTAATTCGTTCACCTAATTAAACAACGATCTCATAGTGAACGTGCATTGAACCTCTTTGAAATGAAGTGAATTGTATATTCCTAATTTCAAGTTGAACCTTAGGTTCGATTTCAGAAATCGATTTACAAATGCATTTTGGAGCAGAATGTAAAATAGGCACGCACCAGCGACACTTGAATCTCCTGATATATTAATTTATAAGGAAATGAATAACAATAAATAATGTATAAACGAAAGAGAGACTTCAGGCACTCTTGACCAATACAACCCTTGGATGTTCGTGTACGTGTGTGTGTGGGGGGTATGACAGCGCATGTAACTGACTGTGTGTGTGTGTGTGTGTGTGTGTGTGTGTGTGTGTGTGTGTGTGTGTGT
>NW_004797756.1:574983-585413 GCF_000002075.1 Aplysia californica
AGAGAGAGTGTGTGTGTGTGTGTGAGAGAGAGAGAGAAAGAGAGAGAGAAAGAAAGAAAGAAAGAGAGAGAGAGAGAAAGATAGAGAGAAAGACAGAGAAAGCGAGAGAAAGAGAGAGAAAGACAGAGATAGAGACAGATGGTGAGAAAGGTGGGCTAAAAAAACCACAATCACTCTTTTGTTCTCACGGAAATAACAACATCCTTCGAATCGACAACTTGATGGATTATTACTCTTCAGCCAGCAGCTGTTGTATGAAATGTTTTCAGTCGTCAATACAGAAGCTTTTCCTTTTTTTTTTGAAGTTTGACCAATTATTTTAGGGATACCTTATGCAGTATACAAACCTACTTACTAAAAAATGCGGCTGAAATGTAATGACAGCAATATATCTAGTTACAGGCGTATCATTCTTAACCGTCGTGTTTTATTTTTAAAATCGGAAAGGTTTGCGAAAAATGAATGGTTTCGGACGTTATCATTAGCTTTGCTTGATATTGTATGCAGTATAAGGCGATTAAAACACTCTACAGCTATATTTGAGTCACTCTCTAGGCCCAGGTATGAATATTGTTTGAAATTAAGAGGAATATAAGAATCGTTTCTAGCTCAAACAGAATTTGGATTGAAATTGTGTGTATCGACGGATAATTAATTTTTCAACTTAAAACTCATTGTAAGTATTGACAGTTTCTTAATAATATCGAAAACATGTTTGCTTTTTATGTCATTAATACAGACAGTTTCTAAGTAATGAGGTTGGATGTTTTTTTAAAAAAATGCATGACAGCCAAGCGCCAAATACGTCGCAAAATTAAATGCAGGTGACTCATCGGGAAGTACTTCAGCATTTTTTGTTTAATGTCCTTGCTCATCTTCCTGTGAACTTGCAGTGCTTAACAATACCTTTTCCTCATGCACTGAATTATTTAGTCGAGCCAGTTTGAAATATAATGCGATTTTTATGTACATTCTTGTGCCCTCACTGTGGCAAAATGCGTGCTCGTGTAATGCCGCCATTTGGTCGTGGCTTCTGTTGGTGATTAATTATTATGAACCTCCTTTGCCATGACTTTTGAATATCTCTCAAGGGCTAAGGCTACCAAATCTTAGTCGCCATAATTATTTCGAAGATCCTTTTTTTTTTTTTAAGGGCTAGTTTTAAGAGACCTCTGCTGTAGAGAATCTTTCTGAGGATTGTACCGTGGGTGGATTCTTGCATGTTTCTGGCGTATACACATTTGTTTTTTAAGTCAGTTTTGCGCATATTTCAATACTGACAACTTGCAATTTACGTTCCAATCTATTTCGAAGTAAGTTGCCCTCCCCTCCCTTAAAAAGGTTGCTATTATCCGCACCCACACACATATATACACAAACGCACACGCACACACACACACACACACACATATACACACACTCTCACACACACACACATACACACACACGCATTCACAGTCACACACACACGCACGCACGCACACATATACATACATAAACATACGAAAAACATACATCGACATAATATCCCAAGCATTTAAACCCCAAGATATTATAAACACTTTCTACCCTTGGAATATTAGAGACCAACGGCATCTTTCAACAAGAACACTTTTGTATAAACAATATTATATGGATTCGTTAATAATTGTTCATAATACCATAGCACACTGAATCCGAGGCTCAACAAGCAGCAAAAGTAAACGTCATGCTGTGCATTTGATACCCAGTGTTTAGTCTGTTTGTCCCCTCTTTACAACTCTGAACAGGAGGTGTGTCCATTCGATTTAAGTATTCAACTTTCACGATTTTTCCCGCTATTCACAACTATTCGAAACGCGACGGCAGAGCCATTCGAACACCGTGTGATTTTCAGGGACAATTGATTTTCCTTTCTTTTTATTCTCAGCCTGTCGTAAAATTAGAACTAAAATCCATTGAGGAATGGTTGAGGAATACTTTTTACTCGATTGTTACGAGATAGAGTGATAAGAGAACAAACAAGATTTCTGCAACAAGCCTCTAAAACATATTTACAACCATTTAATATGTGTGAGGCATCGTGGGGGAAATCAGAGCTCGTCAAATTAATTAAATCAAAGAAACTGGTATTTTTCTTCCCATTTGGCATTTTGTTCATAATTTTCTGTCTTTTTCTTCTTTTTTTGTGGCTCAACAACTTTTATGTCCTTTTAAAAACACATTTCTGTGTGGATTTTTCTGACAAACGTTGATTAAAGGAACAGAGAAGTAGATTTTCAGCTTCCAAATAATCTCAATCTCAAGCAATAATCTATGGCTCCAAAGTTTGATGGCCATTTTCTTGCTACTTTAACTGCTCAAACCTTTGACCCCCACCTTCTGTAATCTCAAATATCTCGACTTCTATCCAAGATTGATGAGTATTTTTTTTTTCATCGAAAAGTAGACAAATAAACAAATTGTAAGATAATACCAATAACTTCATAATATGCCCCAAAAATGACGAGCAACTGATTTCACCGAGATGTGACTCATGATATGTGAGGCAGCGTGGTGAAATCGGGCGCTCGTCAAAACAATGAAATCCAAGAAACCGGCATTTTTCTCGACGTTGGGTATTTTTAAAAAGGTTATTTCTATTTATTTTGTTTTTCACTCAACACCTTTTATATCCATTTAAAAACACATTCCTGAATGGAAGTTATTGAAAATCGTTAATTAAAAGCACAAAACACACACTTTTCAAGGACTCTCAAGCTTTGGAAGTCACCAAACTTTGGCGGCCATTTTCTCCCTAATTTCATTAATGAAACCAAGCACAAATATCCCAAGTTCTATTCAAGATAGGTGGGTAGATATTTTCTTCAAAATATGGACAAATGAACAAACTTTAAGATGATCCAATAACTCCAAAGCCCAAAACTTGACGAGCGCCTGATTCCACTACGTCGTGACACATGGACTATACACACCCCTTGAAACCATGAACAGCTAATGGGGCTTTCGTGGCCTACTGGTTAAGGTGTTCGCCTCTAATCTCATTCAATAGGTCCCGGGTTCGAATCCGGACAACAACGGAAAATTAATGTTCTTTTCTATGATTTATACTTTCACATCCTTTTCTTCTCTCTAACCATGTTCTGTCTTCTGCTTTCGTTTCCTCTTTCTGCCCCCACCCCCTCACCTCCTTTGACCCCTTCTCTGGGCTCTTGACTCTTTCTGCAGCCTTTCTACTGCTACTCCTTGGCTCCTTCTTACTGCTATCTGGCCACACCCCTGATCTTATGGTAGTAAAGATCTACACCTAGCCTTCTCGGACAAGGACGAAAAATATCGGAGGTCCCGGGTGCAAGTTGCGCACGTTTAAGATCCCTTGGTGGTCCTAAATCGAGAAGAGTAGGCTTCGGCTGCCACCAGGGCAAAGTTCAAAACTTCTTATCAACTGAAAATGTTAAATGTATCCCGCCCGCTCATATGACCTTATGCAGCTGCAAGCACCGAAAAACACTCACAAGGAGCAATAAAAATAGGTTCCGTGACTCGACGAAGCGCAGTGGATGGCTTTGCGAAATATTAACTGCAAGGGGACGCATTAAGCTCCCCTTCCCCTATTCGAAATTCGAAGGACTGTGAATAGTGATGTGACGTCATTGCATTGCACTCGGTGCATGCCATCCCACGCCCGGTGAATAGCGCTGTGAATACTGAATAATGAATAATGCATTCACTGATGGGCTAATATACATTTTTATTTAAAAAAAAAATTGGCACGTGATAATCGAATAACAGGAAAGGTGACTTTACGCATGGGAGCGTCGATGACGTTTGCTTTCCTCAAAATTGCACCGGACTACCCTGCACCCCACAAAGTTAAATCTAAACTTTCTACTGCTTCGAATTAAATCAACAACTACAACCTTAATGAGATTCATCGGTTATACTCCCAACTCTTCTGATACCACTACTAAATATAGATCTAACTGTTGTGGTTCATGTGAAACTCTTTGGGGGCCAATAGAGGTCAAGATGAATTTTTTTTTATACCGTCTGTACTACTCAACTTGTATTTCACAATGTCATAGTAATGTGGCACACAAACATTGATAATAAATCTAGCGAGAAAAATACCAGTTGTACGCGCCAATACACGACAGGTGGGCAAGCCATGGATAGAATGTGTTAAGTCATCTAAATAATGTAATGAAAAATTTCCTCTTTTAAGCCCTTATAGTTCACTTATGTTTTGAAAATTATTATGCGGTAGTTCAAATCAAAGCATCGTGAAAAGAAGAAAAAAGATTTAGAATATTTATGAGAACTGTGTACTGTGTGTCCAGTAATGAGCTCCATTCCTTCTCCCTCCCTCTCTCTCTCTCTCTCTCTCTCTCTCTCTCTCTCTCTCTCTCTCTCTCTCTTTGTCTGTCTTTCTCTCTCCTTTTTTTAAAAAACAATTCCTCCGCCTCCCCTTTTTTTTCAGTAATAATTTTTAAAAGACCAAGACAATCATTCATGACAATATACAAGCTCTGTACGGAGACATATTGCTTTTCATTCCTTCTATTATCCCCATAAAACCACTTGTTTGCTTGCTCATTTTCACTGTTCAAATTCGGTTTTGACAAAGTTTAGCATTTACGACACGCCTTAACTGTTTAGGAAAATCTCGTTTGGTTAGGTAATGAAGTATGCCTTCCAGGTAAGAGGCGATGATTTCCAGTATACAATATACCGTGTGCCGTTGTAAGGGATAGCAAAAATTGGCGTCTGTGGTTGAACGATAAGGGACTTTTTCCGCCGCATGCAGAAGACCCGAGTTCGATTCCGGTGTGGGAATACATTTTTCCAAGTATGTGGATCTTTCTATTATTATACTAGATTTGACTCTGACAGGCAGTTTGAAACCCGCCTCCTAACTTATCTAACTTGTATCGATGGGGACGTAAAAATACTTGCATTAAAAAGGGATATAACATTATTAAGTAAAAAGTTAGAGTTTAGAGTAATGATAATTTTTTATTTTTTTAATTTTATTTTGAAAAATAGCTCCCCTCCAAGCCTGCCATCGATAGCACAGCCTGTCGAAATTCGCGCTTGCTCGTGGTGCGGGGGAGAGGGGGTGGAGGAGGAGGGGCGAGAGCTGGGGGGGGGGGGTTGAAATAAACTTAACTGAGCTCAAAATGTGACTTACTCAACCTAAATGGGGGTCAGTAATATAAACTCGGCTGTGCTCACAGTATTATGTGTAATATTCAGCGTAATGGGGTCAATGACCGGTATTGACTGGCGTTATTATTTTTATAGCATTCCAACATTCACTTGTGACCTTATTTGGTGGGCATGTTGCGTATATTTTGTGTATGAATGTGTATTGTGTTGAGGCTTTGGAAGGGAGGTATGTGCGCGTTTATATGTGTGTATGTGTGAGTATGTTTGTATGTATGTGTCTGCGTGTGTGTGTGTGTATGTGTGTGTGTGTGTGTGTGTGTGTGTGTGTCTGTGTGTGTATGTATGTGTGTGTGTGTGTGTGTGTGTGTGTGTGTGTGTGTGTGTGTGTGTGTGTTGCGTAAGCGTATATGTGTATAGGTGTGCCTATTCATGTGTGTGTGCACAGCTATCAAATCAAGAAAACAATATTGACGTCATCGATGCCTCAACCTCTTAATCTATAAGCGTCCATACTGTCAGTATCAAAAGTGCTTCTTGAATGCACTGACATTATTCAACATTCCTTTTAACAAGATACTAACAAAAGAATTGATAGGTTATCATCCAGTCTCAGTGGGCTTCTTCAAAAAAGGAACTTTTTATTTATTGTATGTATTTCTTACAAACTGAACCTATTGACCTTTATTTCGAGTGACACCACTTGAGTTTGTCAGAATACCTTCTCATAGGCCCTATGTTTCATTGTGTTCTAGTTTATTTATCGGTCACGGAGCCGCTCCTTTCAAACGATAAAAGAACAGCCATTTTCTTGGCATTACGTTGTCGAAACACGGTTGCAAAATCAGCATTAAGGGCTGAAAATAAAATGAAGTCATTGTGAAAACTGTCAGCAAAATGAACGCAAGATGCATTCTTCGTTAATCTTTGATCCTAATCTAATGAAGAACTTGTAGTAGTTTGTCGTTGAGTCATGGTCATGTGCCATGAAAGGATGTCTGAACACGTCTCGTGTACCTTTAATGCATACCTTTACAGAAGTTCTTTTGTTTCTGTTATCGTGTTATCTCGTTTGATTATGTATTTTGTATTAGTGAATTGGCTCAAGTGGGATAACAGTTAAATAATAATTCTTATCGTTCTTCTCCGCTTGCGAGCAGATCACTGTGCACACGTGTAGGTTCAGGAATGTAGAGAAATCCTTTTCGAAAAGTATATTTTAAATTATTATACTATACAGTAGTGTATTTTTCTGTTTGATCTGATTTCGTCAATGCAAAAGGTACCGTATACTAAAGGCGTTTCTCGTTGTTCGTTTGGTAGGTCCATATTTAGACTTAGTTGGCAACAC
The DNA here is from genome assembly GCF_000002075.1 of Aplysia californica. Lineage (NCBI taxonomy): Eukaryota > Metazoa > Mollusca > Gastropoda > Aplysiida > Aplysiidae > Aplysia > Aplysia californica. The sequence goes on from NW_004797756.1 coordinate 581,480, forward strand.
AGGTTTATAATTTTTTTCCACAGCTGGACGGGATTATGATGTTGCGCAATCAATCGTTTTTTAGGGATTGTTTTGAATGTGCGTACTAAGCGTTTTAGAATATTCTTGGGTTTTTTTTTCAATGTATATAGTCATTTTTATATAATCCTTATATGTTAAGAATAGTATTCACCTTATTCTATCGATGCAATGCCATTGTGCTTTTGCTTTGACGTTTCTTTTGGTACGGGGTAGTTTTCTTCCCATAAACTGGTCATCCATTTAATTGTAAATCTGTATTTGAGTCACCAATCAGCTAAAGTAAATGAAGACCGAGCAGAAAAGGAGCGTAAAAGGGGGGGGGGGGGGGCATGGAAAGTGATCCCCTCCTCTATCTCCCTTTTCATGTTTTTCATCCTTTCTATTGTCATTGTCCTCATCTTTTCATCCCTCACCCCTCCTCCCCCTCCTCCTCCTCCTTTTTTTCCTCCCCTCCTCCTCTTCATCCTCCTCGTTCTCCCCCTTTCTCTCCTCTTTTTTCTCCTCTTTTTCATCCTCCGTCTCCTCTATGTCCTCCACCACCTGCTCCTCCTCCTCCTCCTCCTCCTCCTCCTCCTCCTCCTCCTCCTCCTCCTCCTCCTCATCATCATCATCATCATCATCATCATCATCATCACCATCATCATCATCATCATCATCATCATCATCATCATCATCACCATCATCATCATCATCATCATCATCATCATCATCACTCTTTTCTCGCAACAAAATAGAACACAATACAATTGTATTCACAGTACAAACAGATTTTATCAATTAATGCTCGTGAACTCGCTGATACCTAGATTTTGAAATCGTTCTCAGTTTCAGTTTTCAGCAAACCAATTCCTGATGTGCATACATGCCATTGCCCCACTAACACAGCTAGGAACGGGGGTGGGGGCTTTCAAGAAAAATTGGGACGTCATTGAAAAATGAAACAAGGGAGACGGGGAAAGGGGGGGGGGGGAGATATTCTGCTGGAATTTTAAGCTTGAATGTGTGCATGGACAGAAGATATAGAGACAAGCTGTTAGTTATTTTTCGACGTTGTAAGGTTATTTAAGAGGCGGGACCTCTGAATTTAATGGGGCATTATCACCGTGAAAAAGACCACTGTCCTTCTTTTTGAAATTTTTGAAATATTCATGTAAGATAGGGACAAGCCAGTTGGTCAGTGAAAGTAACTCTAAATTGTATTTCGTGGAAGTAGGGTTGTTATCTTGAATGATCAATATTTTTCATTGAATGTCTTTTTCTTTCTTTTTTTTTTGGGGGGGGGTATATGGAAAAAAAATTATACGTCATGGTTTTTCTTGATTTTCTTCCCAAGATATTAAAAATATTTAACCCATGATAATATTATTAGATATCCACTCATTTAAAAGAATTATAATGAAACTGTACAAGCACAATTGAGATATCTTTCACATAATTATTTGAATGACCATTGAATTTCGGCATTATTTTTTTCGGGTTTTTTTTTTTTATTTTCAAATTTCCGTGTAACGTAATTTTGTCAGTTTCAAGATACTTCAAAACTTCAAGTATAGTTGGAAGTTTTGATAAATGTTGTTAGTAAGCAGGTCAAATTTCATGCAAACTGAATAATCAATAAAACAAAACGCTATAGTGAGAACAGTGGTTATAAGCAACCTTTGGAGAGATTATAAAGCTCGCCATTCCCCCGGGGCGGTGCTTCTGACTGAAGTGTCTTCAGGCGATTCCCAAAGTGGGGACATTAACATGTTCTTCTGCTCAGTAGAACTGTTAATGGGCTGATTCATCAATGACATGCTCTTAACTGTGCCTGAACTGCTTACGGGGAACTGCTGCTTTTTCTTTCCTAATCCTTACTAACGTCATTTTCCCTCTACTTCTTTTGTTTGTTTGTCACCCTCTTGTGACCCATTTCCGGGGTGCATTGATAGTCGAAGCAGACTTTGTGCTGTTGGGGCTAGAGGGGTGAGCAGAGAAATCGTGATTCCCTGTTTGGATTTCTTTTTTGACATCCATCCACCCCTTGGCGCTCATATGACCTTATGCAGTTACAAGCGCCGTAAAAACCTTACTAAACAAACAAAAACAAAAAGCTGACCATATGTTTTAAAAAATCGTACAAGAAAAGCATAAAATATAATTCATCAGTTCAAAATATATGATACACTGATACATTACAATGACTGCTCCCTCTAATTAGCTTACAACAAAACGATATTCGTGATTCGGTAGTTGTATAAAATTGTTACTGTGATACCACTTTCCTACGTCGGTCTCCAATAAGACCAAGTTAAATAGGGGTAGAACCTTAAAAATTCTCCAAAACAACAGAACTTCAAAAAACCTTGTTTGAAATTCGAACCAGGGTCTTTCGCTCCATAAAATACCAACTGGTTTTACCTAGCACTTTTCTATGCTTTTCTATGTGTGTGTGTGTGTGTGTGTGTGTGTGTGTGTGTGTGTGTGTGTGTGTGTGTGTGTGTGTGTGTGTGTGTGTGTGTGTGTGTGTATGAGTGTGTACACGTGGTGAAATACCTAACCAATGTTCCAGAATCTGGACAAAAAAGATGTATTTTATCTTATCTTCTCTTAAGAACCAGAAAGCTACCTAACAACCTAAAACACTATCCAGTAGTCCACTTAGAGAGTTTTAACTCTCCACAAAACTGCTAGATATTTTGTTCAAGCTGGATCTGCAAATCAAAGCCAGGTGAACGTTATTCCTCCTCTGGATTCAGGACTTTGAACCCAAAAATTATTCACCTTTTTTCTGTTTTTAAAATAAATATTTTAAAAATGAAAATACGAACGCTACTCTGGTGGTTTTCTGAAACGACTTTTTGGATAAATCTGTTGTTTTGTTTGTTTGTTGGTTTATTTGCAGTGTTATTGGGTCGTGGAAACTGCACAGCATTCCACAAGAATTCACAATGATATTACAATATATCCAAAAGATATAATGATATTAGACTTTGTAGAGCAATACTCGTTCATAACAAACTTTAAAAGTGCATACTTCTTTTTGAATAACAGATAGTTCAGCAAAGTTGGAAAATGTGAAAATGCTAATGCATGTTAGCGACCGTAGCATTTGAAACAGCAGCTTTTGCTGCCAGTTGTCATGAATCATAAGGTGTCAAAGTATTAAAAGTCTGAAGTCATCACTTGTACAATTCTGCTCTTGAAAGTCTCATGGGTTTTTTATTACCACAGAAAATAACGCAAATTCCCGAGTAGAAAAATTACGTACTAAAAAAGATGACAAAAATTCCTATTTTGGCTCTGAGAACCCATTCTGTTATAGTACATTTAGTGTAACAGACAATGTAAAAGAGCCTGCCATATAGTGACGGTAAACTTTTCCGTTATAATTTAGACAGGTGCATCATAATTCTGTCGTGAACGTCAGAACGTTAAGGAAAAGTCGCTACCCAGAATTACAAGATTCTATCTGACATTTTTTGAACGTTTAGAGTTAAACGACCATGAGGTCAGAAATCAAATCCTCGGACTAATCTACCAAAATCGTAGGATTATTCCGGGTCGTTAATAAGATATTCAAAGGATTGCATTCGAACAAGACTTGAAATATTGTGGACCTCAGAGTTTTTATGTCAAATTTATCACTAAGCAGATATAATTTTGTAATTCTGAGGTAGCGATGTAAGAAGCATAATAGAGACGGTACTTTTAAGAAGCAAAAAGTCATGTTCGTAAAATGAGGGATCCGATACAATACATGCAATAGATATACAGAGAGATATTTATGTAGATCAATACGTATTCATAACAAACTTTAAAAGTGCAGATTCATTCAGTATAGCAGATGGTTCAGCAAAGTTAAAAACTATGAAAATTTAAATACTTGTATTTTATATCGACCGTAGTATTTAAAACAACACATTTTGCCACC
>NW_004797756.1:586204-587572 GCF_000002075.1 Aplysia californica
CACACACACACACACACACATGTAGGCGCGTTTATTATGTATCGTACGTTGAGAAACATCAAACTAATGTGCCAGGATCTGAACTATAAAAGTTTGTCTTATCTTATCTTATCTTATCTTATCTTATCAGTTTTCTAATAGTAATTGTATGTGCGTACCAAGTACTTCTTTTACAAATTGAATAAGACGGTAAGAGTTTAATGCATGATGATAAAAATGACGTTCTGTGTCTTTCTCTGTCACTCCGCAGGAATACTATAATAATAATTGTCTTTTACTTTTAAAGATATATTCGGGGGGGAAAGTTTTAAAGATGTTAGTTGTCCGAAAAGAGGGAATAAATTTTTCAAGGCTACTACACTTATTCTCAATATTTGATATTCTTTCTGTCTTTTCCCCCAGCGTTCACCTGGATGCTACTGACCTTTAGATCTACCTGAATACGGCGAGTTGAATTCACTGAAGAGGTCAGGAGCTTTCTCTAAGGATACTTTTTTCAACCGAGGATACAATTCACTACCTTGCTGTGAAGCACACTTGAAAGATCTAGATCTAGATCTAGTAAGGATACTTCAAGTTCAAGATACTCTGAGATTTGGATTTATCATTTCAAGTAAAAGTCTGTTGACTTCATTTTGGATTTCGAAAGATGAAAATGGCAATTAACAATTTGTGAGTCACGGAAGAGACAAACTGTTTATCTACTGATAATGTGTAGTGGAATTGCCGAAAAGATCATTTCCATTTTAACAAGAAGTAGATGATGAGAAAGAAGAGTGTGTAGTCAAGTTATTTCTGACTACGCCACGAACACATAGCAGAGAAGTAGCAGTAGTTGCAACAACTGCATTCTTGGCTTTAAAATAACATTAACTTCCTCAGCGTTGGTGGAAAAAGACAAAAGGCAAAAGGGAAAGCGAAAAACTAAACCATTCTTAAATGTAAATTAAAGAGAACAAAAAAGAAAACTCCAAAAAGGAAAGAAACAACGATAAAAACTTGAAAACACAATACAACGACACCAAAACTCTACCAGACATGGCCACCGACACAGAGCCCATCACAGAACAAAGGGCAACAACTGGAGCTTTAATCTTGAAGCGTAGTAATTTCCGATTGTTCGCCCTTGGCATCTTTTACATCCTGTTCCTCGTGATTGGCGCGGCAGTTTTCGCTGCAATTGAGGAACCCCCTGAGTCGAGGCTTGTGGATCATATCAAAGATGTTCGGGCGGCCTTTCTGCAGAAACACAACGGCTGTATGACCAGTAAGTCATAATTTATTTTATTTAAAATTATGTGGTGCTCTTGTTGATCTTCTTTTAATGTGGTGGGTGGAACAATGTAGAGAAAGTCACTGCTATTGCTT
>NW_004797756.1:590111-591121 GCF_000002075.1 Aplysia californica
GAGAGAGAGAGAGAGAGAGAGAGAGAGGGAGAGAGAGGTGTGTTTATATAATATGATGATGTGTATTGTAAATTTCTCGTCTCATGGGTTGTTAAAAGAACATTGCTAATTTCTTATAGGGAAAATAGTAATCGTAAGTGATCTTATAATATTCAAAATGCCAAAGATAAAAGCAAAAGCAAGCAAAATAAAAAATGCTTGTAAGTCACAACTCGACCCCAAAACGTACCTCTGTCGGTTACAAAGCTAGTTTTAAAAAAATGATAAATTGTATTTATCAAATTGGTTTTAGTAAAAAAAATTACAGCACTTGCAATGCAATTAAGCCATGTAAGTGCCGAAGATTATTAAAGATTTTACTTGAGAAACGTGCATGGAAGAGAAGAAGGAGAGATAAGGACGATAGATTGTGATAGGAAAGAAAGAGCAAACTGCACCAGAGCGCCGCAAACCACCCGCTCATTAATTTTAATTAAAAGCCTGACTTCAATGCCAGGAAATGAATAGCTAATAGCATCGGTTTATCCATTTGATAAAGGCTTTTAAATATGGCTTGCTGATAGTAACTCAATTGGAAGGTTTGAAATATTGAAATGTCCTACTTAATTCACTGAGTTTATTGAAGTGAAATGTCATTGTATGTGACTCATAACTGTATGAGAATTGACTTTTCAAGCATAAGACAATAGCACAACCGGGAAAATCCCCAGGAAAAGGGCCAGGTACACGAATTATGCATTGAACTAATTTTTAGCAAATGAACAGCCATTCGATAGCTCTCAGCTGAAGAAAACGGCTGAATTGTAGGCACGCATAATAGACAATGTGTATTTTAAAATAGCCGTTATTGTTTTGGGTTGGGTTTTTATTTCCTTGCACCCAGTGACATCAGTAGTCAGGAGGTTGATGAAATATGTCATCAATTTTGTCTCTGTCTTTGTCTCTGTCTCTGTCTCTGTCTCTGTCTCTGTCTCTGTCTCTGTCTCTCTCTCTCTCTCTCTCTCTCTCTC
>NW_004797756.1:591718-592728 GCF_000002075.1 Aplysia californica
CTCTCTCTCTCTCTCTCTCTCTCTCTCATTGCTTGGAATCCCTCCAAACATAGAAAACTGTCTGGGCTGCGTTCCTACTTGTTTTTATTTCATTTACTTTAACGCTCCAATGATATAAGTGAGAAAGCTTGGTGAAATTAGGCGATCTTCGAAATAAAGAAATCAAAGAAATCGGCATTTTTCGGTCCCTCTTGGAGATTTTTTTTTTCGAATTTTCAACTTTTACTCAACACCTTTTATGTCTATATAAGAACCCATTTCTGTGTGAATCTTCCTAGAAATATTGCGTTGCCTCAGAACTATTTTGCTCAAAGTCACTCTTTATTTAAATACACGTAGGACAAAATAGTTCTGAGGCGGGTCAAAGTCACATAAAATGTTAATTTACAGTTTCCAAGGACACTCAAGCTTTCGAAGTCACCAAACTTTGACGGCCTTTTTCTCGCTAATTCTACCTTCGATACCAGGCGACCACCAGCTCAAGTAATCACAAATATTTCGACTTTTATTCAAGATATATGTGTATTGATTTCGCCAAATGCAAGACAAATGAACAAGCTTTAAGATGATAATTCGATGTACCCAAAAAATTGACGAGCGCCTAATTCCTTCCTGTTGTGGTACATGTCTTTTAAAACATAACCATCTAGTTTGAAGACACTGTATTAAACCATAATAAATGACTCATAGGTTAGAAGGTACCCCCCCCCCCAAAAAAAAAAAAGGAGACAGAAAGGCACGCTACTCAAAAGCTGATGAATAACACTCCATAATGCTTGGGTGTTTATGTGTTACACTGTATTGCCAGTGCTCATTTTTACCACCTCTAAGAGGTTACAATTTTTGTGCCGCCTACCGGCATGGTTTTCCAAGTGGGATCTTGGATAATACCTGTCACTAGATCTACTACCCATACCCAGATGACAGCGACCGCCCGACAGAATTACAAAATCGCCCACCATAGAGCGTTATCACCAAGGTTGGCGAGAACTGCTTCAGAGGATTTGCAA
>NW_004797756.1:595101-596374 GCF_000002075.1 Aplysia californica
TTCTTCTTCTTCTTCTTCTTCTTCTTCTTCTTCTTCTTCTTCTTCTTCTTCTTTTACTAGATCTGAAGAAGTCATCGGTGATCATAGCTCGTCACTCATTTCTCTGCGAGAGGGAGGGAGGGAGTGAGAAAGGTATAGTGAAATAGAGAGGGGGGGGGAGAGACAGAAGAACGTTAAGAAAGTCTGGAGGAACGTTAATGAAAAGCCTTTTCTCTTAGCTCAGTCGTCGTCCAACTCTGGAAATCGTAAAGTCACTGATTGCAGTAGTTCATTAATTAAGGTGTGGTGCGCAAACAGATCAAATGTACCCGTCCGACGGGTACTGACTGACCATGTTGAGCTCCAATGCTTCACTCTTTGAATAACAACGCTTCTGTCACCACCTTCCCCGCCTCTCGCTTCCTTCCCCTCTCCCTCTATGAAAATCCCGGACTAGGCTAACGCCAGCATAATACAACCCGCCTTATAACCGTGGCCCGGGTGTCGCTGAACAAACTGTACCATTCAGCACCGCCGAGCGAGCGTTCGTACGCGTGGGGGGCTGGTTTTGAGCCGTGTTCACATTTCCTCGGAAGGACAGGTCCTTTTTTCCCCCTCCCCACTCAGTCAGTCAGTGGTGGTGGTTCTGAGGTTGAGTCCAGCGGAGCCTGTCATCAAGATCTAATGGGACGTCATTAGTAGTGAGTAGAGGTGGAACAGGAAAGTCCAAACCACAGAACGACGGGCATGTGGTGGTTCTCTGTCCCCCTCTCACTCTCTACCGAAACCATGTGGTGAAGGGGATGATAATTGTTATTGTCGTGGAAAACGTGACATTTCGTATTATGTGGCCAGTGTGCGGTTTGTTTCAGTTTTGAGCAGCGGATTGAAAGGACAGGAAGTTACCGGTCTGTGAGGGGTAACATCTGTGAAGAGTAACTTTCACTTTTTATTTGTAGGTCTATAGATCTAGATTAGTAGGCTATAACGTTTGTTAATTTAGTTTTTCCAAGCTTTTGTTTTTCAAACAAAAAGTCGCAAATATATTCACATTTCGCTTTAAATCTATGTAGATCTAAGCCCTTTATTCGGCAGTTAAAAAAATTAGCTCAGTGGTAAATTGTTTCGCTCTTTCTTTCCAGTAAGGATTGTCGTGCATTGTTGTGTAAAGTTTGTGAGGACTTGTGGATGGATATTCGACAATTATTCTGAAAGAGGACTTTACAAAGCGGAAAAGGCTGCTCGTGTGTGAGTGGCTTTTGAGTTTGGATCAGGGGCCAGGGATAAAATCTTG
>NW_004797756.1:598507-599604 GCF_000002075.1 Aplysia californica
TATATCTCATTATATCTCTTCTCTCTCTTTCTCTCTCTCTCTCTTTCTTTCTCTCTCTCTCTCTCTCTCTCTCTCTCTCTCTCTCTCTCTCTCTCTCTCTCTCTCTCTCTCTCTCTCTTCCCATTTTCTTTTTTACTCTCTTCCTCTCCCTCCTCCTTTGTCTCTCTTCGCTTTTTATTTTTTTATTTTTCCCTGGCACTCTTTCCTTTTCTTTCTCTCTTTTTCCATGTCTGTCTGTCTGTCTGTCTGTCTGTCTGTCTGAACGAATGAATGAATAAAGGAAAGAAGGAACGAATGAAGGAACGAAGGAACGAATGAAGGAACGAAGGAAGGAAGGGAGGAAGGAAGGACGGAAGGAAGGAATGTTTTTCTTTGCTCAGGATGCAGTAAAAAGCTTGCGTACAAGTAAAGAGGACGACTATTATACCATTCTGGCAGTTGCTATACGAATGATAAAAAATTCATGCGAAGATGAGACGATCAAGTTTTACAGTGATATGACGATGTGTTCTGTTACACAGATTAACTCAGTTCTCCACGTCTTGATCTCTACCCTCAATAGTTGCCGAATACTTGTAGAAGGGTTAAGAGGGAACATTGGAGCTTGATGTCGGTTTTTGAAAAAGAGGAGGGGGGGTGATCGGGCATGCGTGGTGACATTACTTAAATTCTTTTTTGTGTTGATAATACCAAGTCTCTTGTACTATGGTCTTACATTTAGATTCACGGGTGTTAAATATTTTTGGAGCTGTCTAGTAATTGTGTCTCTTCCCACCCCCTCCCCTCTCTTCCAAAACCGTCAACACACCACCTTTACAACCTCACACCAAACACCCACCTTCACACACATACACACACACACACACACACACACACACACACACACATACACATACACACATACACACACACATGCTTATACATACAATGATACACATACATACACACACAATCACGCGCACACATACACATACATACGCACAAACATACACACGCACACAATACTTACGCACGCGTACACATACGTACGCAAACACATGTACACACACACTTACACACACATACACACATACTCGCACGCAGGCATGCACACACTC
>NW_004797756.1:600569-601882 GCF_000002075.1 Aplysia californica
TTATTCTGTTTTTTTTGTGTTTATTGTTGTTTTGTTTTTTGGGGGGTGTATTAAACAGATTCTTAAATGACATGACCGGTACTTGTGGGTGGGTGGTTGGCGGGTGCTCTGGTGTGGTTTGCTCCTTCTTTCCTATCAGACATCTATCGCCCTTATCTCTCCTTCTTTTTTTTGTGTGTACGTTACTCTCTTGTAACACACTTATGTTTCGGCATTTACATGACCTTATTGTGTTGCAAGTGCCGTAAAACTCTTACTAAAAATTAGAGGTATCTGTGTTGCAGCGGTTAGGCGCTTCGCAGTCTCAGGCAAAAATCCTGAATATAATGATTTCCGCATGGGGGAGAATATTTATGGAGTAACGCGGGTCTTTCTGCTGGGACGTTGTCGTGTTGTATCTTTTTCAATCCGGGTTAACCGTCATTTAAAGTTTTTAAATTGTCTTTATTTTCTCCATTGGAACGTCAAAACGCCTGCTTAAAAACCCCCGACAGATGAAATGTATTCTGATCTTGTATCTCCATTCATGGTGTTGAGGAGATGCATAATAATTATGCTTGCCGCTCTGTTGACGGTGCACTTCTTTCTCATCATGTGACGGATGTTGTGAAGCTTCGGGTGGCTGAAGGGTGATAGCGCGTTACCCTATTTCTTTTATGTCAGGAATGTTTTTTTGCGCCCGGTTATATTCTTGAAGGACAGCACTTATTCTGCCCAATGATCATAGCCCCGTGTTCTCAGTTGGTAGTATGCTGGGCCACGATGCTGCAGGTGACCACGGTTTGAATCCTTAAAGGGGCTTTCTTGAACTTGAACTTGAGTTACGTGGAGATTTTTCGTGTATCTCTGCCTACTTAGAGAGCTTAATCATTTGGAAGATGGGCATTAAATTGATTACACAGCCTTTCAACTATCCTACCCCCCACCCGAGCACATAGAAAATTTCACATCTTGCTCAGCTTTGAAACATGTATGAAGTCTTGCCGTGAAATAAGACAAACATGTGAAAATGACCTCTATCGCATACTCGCAACCTTGCCACGGCGACGATTGAAAACTTCTTAAGTGTGTGAGGGGCATTGTGACGGTGAAAACTGTGTCGTGCATATTATCTCTACAGTAACAATACCACGCCCCAGAATTAATTTCAGTTGTGATTGTGTGGGTGGCTGAAGTACTAGAGTCGGTCAACCAAAAAAATAATGATAAAAACGAGATAATAATAATATGGTATAATAATTTGCTACTGATTTTAAAAAAACCCGCGCAATCTTTACTAAGAACATCAAAAGCAACTACCCCTTCCCCCAACC
>NW_004797756.1:603335-604463 GCF_000002075.1 Aplysia californica
ATAGATAGATAGATAGATAGATAGATAGATAGATAGATAGATAGATAGATAGATATCTCAACGACATGATAACATTCTTATGATTAAAGGTTATATTTGTATATTATTATATCATAATTCACATGTCCTTCCTTCTATCCATTTAAATACAAGTTCGTAGCAATTTTAATTATGTGTATATACCTCGGTAGGTGTGAGTGCGTAAGGAGGGGGGTGTGAGTGTGTGTTTGTGTGTGTGTGTGTGTGTGTGTGTGTGTGTGTGTGTGTGTGTGTGTGTGTGTGTGTGTGTGTGTGTGTGTGTGTGTGTGTGGTGTGCATGTATGTGTATGTGTGTGTGTGTGTGTGTGTGTGCATGTGTGTGTGAAAGAAGAAGCAAACCACACCAAAGCACCCGCCAACCACCCGCTCCTTCATTTTTGCGTTCATTGTTACTCTCTTGTAACGCTTCTAATCTCTGACACTTATAATTATATCATGACCCTATCGTGTTGCAAATGCCGTAAAACTCTTACTAAAACTCTTTTTAAAAAATTCCTCACTCCTTAGTAGTTTTAGTAAGAGTTTTATGGCACTTGCAACACAATAAGGTCTTATAAGTGCCTAAGATTAGGTGTTACAAGAGAGTAACAAACACACAAAAAGGAGTGGAGATAAAGACGACAGATCTCTGACACTTATTATAATTCTAACATGATGTTATCGTGTTGCAAAAATGCCGTAAAATTCTTACAAAAACTATTTTCTAAAAACTCCCTCTCTCCGACAGAACGGACGGCCTCAAACAGCGCTCTGGCTCCCCCCAGAAGAAGTCCCCCCGCTCCCCTCGTTCCCCCCGCAAACTCCCCGCGAAGAAACCTAACAACAACGACAACGACGACAACGAGAAGAAGAAGAACCGCAAAGATGATTCGTCGCCCCAACAACAACAACAACAACAACAACAACAACAACAACAACAACAACAAGGCCAGCAGCAGCAGCAGCGGATTCCCGGCCTCAAAGATCAGACTTCGCCCACTACCAAACCCAGGGCTTCTTCGGATACTATCGGAAAGAGCCCGCTGAAAAGTTCCAAAAGTCCGGGAAAAAGCTCCAAAAGTCCGGCACAGCAGTCCGGAAGATCGTCTG
>NW_004797756.1:607685-609335 GCF_000002075.1 Aplysia californica
TGTTTACAGTAAATTAGTGAACATCAAATGCAAGCGCGTGCGTTCTTAATTAATTTCATATTTGTGACGTCAATGTTCAAAATAAATTATAGGAAAGGGAACTTTAAAAAAACAACTTTTGTTCACTTAGTCCGACGTTCAAGAGAAGCTTCCACGTAGTAAATGGGGTTTACAGGGTACCGTTTACATTTATGTGATATGTGTGCTTCTTTTTGGCTATTTCTAATGTCCCTCGAAGTCTGTGTTACAGTTTCAGTAAGTTTGTTTGCAACTCCCTCGCCCCGTCCTGTTCCCTTCTCTCAAAGTGATTCATATCTCCACCCCGCCCCCCCCCTCCCCCGCCCACGACACGCATAATACGTTTCCAACTTCCCCTGGTCAATACTCGGCCCCCTGTTAACCCAAATGTTTTCAGTGGTTAATCCTCTAAAAACCTTTTCTGACTCAATTTTCAAAGGGCTATAGGGATTATCTTTTCACTGCACAAGTCGAAGCAAGGCTTTGTTAACGAAATCGATGAAAAATAAATAATGTGGATATCTCAAAGAAATAGCTGGTAGAAGGTTTCAAAATGCTGATTTGGCATTTAATTTGATGCCTTTCGTGAGAATAACAAAATTAATAAATACTGTATATAATTATTGCAGGTGACGTCGTGCCATTGATTATTTTGATCCTTTTTTCTCTCGGGGGTTTTCATTTCTTTTATACAACATTTTTTCTTTGGCTATTACGGGGACTTTGCGGTTCAACATTGATCTGAACGAAAAAATTTCGAAAGAAACGCAAAGTGATTATCTTCAGAATAAGAATGCAACACCACATATAAATCTTCAAATGTTTTAAAAACGTGTATAATCACCAAAATGCCGGTGTGGGGAAGCAGATCAAACTGTGGAACACGTCCTTTGGCTGTGCGGGACACTTAAAACCTTAGCCATGAAACGTGGCTAGCCCCATTAAAACTACAGCTGTACGGGCCAGTAGAGGAACTAAGCAGGAAGGCACAAGAGATACCGGTCAGCAAGTGTGATGCGATCGAGAAGAAGAAGAAGAAGAAGAAGAAGAAGAAGAAGAAGAAGAAGAAGAAGAAGACGAAGAAGACGAAGACGAAGACGAAGACGAAGACGAAGACGAAGACGAAGACGAAGAAGAAGAAGAAGAAGAAGAAATCTGGAATTTTCCCTGCTTTGCCACAGGCTGTTACACCCCGAAAACAAGAATTTTGTCACAGATTCAGTTCAGCCTGCCCGCAAAAGGTTACCGTCCAACCAATATCCAATGCAGCAACGCACACTCTCTGGGTCAAAGTCGACTCGAGTCGTAAAGACTCTGCTAAGTCGACTGCAAAGCCTCTGACAAAGAACGTGACTCATAAAAATTTACAAACAAACAGCAATGACGGTGGTTACCTCGATCGAGGGGTCTATAGGGAAATGCCGATGAGGCAAAGCCAAAAATCTCTCCATTGATTTGTCTCCTTTCAGGTAGAGCTTACGAGCAGTTATTTATTCGTTTCGTGAACGAATCGCATGTGTATATTATTGAATCTTTATATGGGTGTGTCACAAAAACGTTGACTTGTTTTTGGTTGTTGTTTTTTTAAACAAGATAGAAAATGTATCCCCCCCCCCCTTTCCCATATCTTTG
>NW_004797756.1:609649-611728 GCF_000002075.1 Aplysia californica
ATGATGATGATGATGATGATGATGATGATGATGATGCTGACGATGACGATGACGATGACGATGATGATGATGATGATGATGATGATGATGATGATGATGATGATGATGATACCTGTATATCTATAACCACTAATCTACGGAACTTATAACATGACGTAATTCCTTCAATTCGTTTTCTTCCAAGTCTTTAAACATTTTCCTAAACTAAAGCTAAAACTATCTAATCTTTGGCACTCATGGGACCTTGATCTTGATCTAATTGGGTTGCATGAGCTGTAAAACTCTTCCAAAAACTTACAACACCTCTCTCTAATCGTCGGCATTCGTATGACCTATATAATGTGCTGCAAGTACGGTATCGTATAATTCTTCCTGACCAAAAACCGCTAATCTTCCACACTTATTTGGCCTAATTTTATTCACTTCATTGTGTTGCAAGTGTCTTAGCATTGTAACTAAAGGTAAACCCTCAAGCCTCTAATCTTGGACACTCATTTGACCTAACTGTGTTGCAAGTGCCGTGAAGATCTTTCTAAAACGATCTTAAATCCTTCTAATGTTGGGCGCTCATTTGACCTAATTGTGTCGCAAATGCCGCAAAAATCTTCCCAAACTAAAACCTCAAAGCTCCGGCACTCTTTTGACCTAACAATGAATTGTGTTGCAAATGCCGTAAAAACTCACTCTTCCAAAAACTAATCCCACCCACCCACTCCGATGTAACAACCAACAGGATCACGCCGGCCCGGGCAGCGGGTTCCGCCTAAACTACAAATCAGACTCCTCAGACGACGCGGACGAACGTCACCACGACCGCAGACACACCCACAAACACTCCTCTGGCCACGTTTCCAGACACGCCTCCAGACAAGCCTCCAGACACGAATCAAGACTCGAATCAAGACACGAATCAAGACTCATGTCCAGCCGAGCGTCGAGCAGTAGCAGCGACCGTGGCAGCGGCGGCGGCGGCGGCGGCAGTGGCTCCGCCCCCTCTTCCTCTGGCGGCCAATCAGCGTCGTCGTCATCGTCATCGTCGTCGTCGTCGTCATCGGCCACGAGCGAGGAGAGCGCGTCGAGCGAGGGTTTGGTGCCGGTGACGTGCGAGTGGTCGCTGGGCGAGGCGGTGGAGCTGGTGTGTAGTCACCCCGTGCTGGGCACACTGAGGGCGAGGCACCCGCTCGCTGTGACGCTGGCTGGTGAGTTGGTTGGTGGTTGGTTGTTTGGTTGGCTGAATGTGACAACCTGCATGGTTGGTTGGTTCGTTGGTTGTTTGGTTGGGGGGTTGGTTGGTGGGTTGTTTGGTTGATTGATATTTGCATGGTTGGTTGGTTGGTTGGTTGGTTGGTTGGTTGGTTGGTTGGTTGGTTGGTTGGTTGTTTGGTTGGTTGGTGTGTAGTCACCCCGTGCTGGGCACACTGAGGGCGAGGCACCCGCTCGCCGTAACGCTGGCTGATGATTGGTTGGTCTTTGTTTGGTTTGTGGGTTGGTTGGTGGGTTGGCTGGTGAGTTGGTTGGTGGGTTGGCTGATTGGTGGGTTGGCTGGTGAGTTGGTTGGTGGGTTGGTTGATTGGTGAGTTGGTTGGTGGGTTGGTTGATTGGTGGGTTGGCTGGTGAGTTGGTGGTGGTTGGTTGGTGGGTTGGCTGAATGTGATTACCTGCATGGTTGGTTGGTCGGTTGGTATGTTGGTTGGTTGATTGGTGTGTAGTCACCCCGTGCTGGGCACGCTGAGGGCGAGGCACCTGCTCGCCGTGACGTTGGCTGGTGAGTGGTTGGTGGTTGGTTGGTTGGTGGGTGGGTGGGTTGGTTGGTGGGTTGGTTGGGCGAAGCGGTGGAGCTGGTGTGTAGTCACCCCGAGTTGGTTGGTCGGTTGGTTGGTTGGTTGGTTGGGAGGTTGGTTTGATTGGTTGGTTGGCTGGGTGAGACGGTGGAGCTGGTGTGCAGTCACCAAGTGCTGGGCACACTGAGGGCGAGGCCCCCGCTCGCCGTAAAACTGGCTGGTGAGTTGTTGACTAAATTTTGTGCAAAATGTTGCTGCCTCGTGAGATCTACACTCTCTCCCCTTCTGTGTGTGTGTG
>NW_004797757.1:0-2178 GCF_000002075.1 Aplysia californica
TCTACCAACAATGTTTACCATCGTGCTGAAAACTGTATTGTCTCTGCGAAAAACGGGATGAATAAAAGCAAATTGGTTTTGTAAGAGCATAAAACAAGTCTTTTGGCAGGCAATGCGAAGTCTATGAATCGGATTTACAATGACGGCATGCATGAAGTAATTAGGAATGACGTCGCTTCATGAAAAAAACCAATGGTTGATTCGAGAGTAGACATGCTATAGATTAATTATACTTTAATTTTATTTTTTTTAATGAATGAAGTCAGTATCTTATCCTCCACGTAGCAACTTCAATTACTTTCTGATCCACCCTGGTGTTTCCATTCATGAAATAAAAAAGAAAGGGTAAAGGGGTATTATCATTTCACAGCCCCAAAGTCTGGAACGCCCTGCGTGGTAATTTAAGATAGGTCAAATCGTTTAGTGCATTCAAAAGTCAGCTCATCATTTCTGTTTTTGGATTAAATAGATGCATGTACATATACAAGATTTTAGGTTAGAGCACTGTGTATAGCTGCTTTATTTGCATGCAAAGCGCTCAGAAACGGATTTTTAAAAAAAATGGAGTTGAGCAATATATTATGAATGTTTTACAACATTCTTGTGGTTGTTATTGTTGTTGTTGTACTTCTTCTTCTTCGTCTTTTTCTTCTTCTTTTTCTTTTTTTTCTTCTTCTTCTTCTTCTTCTTCTTCTTCTTCTTCTTCTTCTTCTTCTTCTTATATTTCTGATTAAATACATGCCTTGTGTTTTTAAATGCCACTTTGCAACTTAAAGCGCCTCGTAGTAACTTCAAATACGACCTCAACATGTTTAAATACGAACATATACATTTCAGAATGTTACATAATCACAATTCGAATGCTTCTGGCAAGTTCCAAGGTAAAATGACTTAAAAGAGGAAGGAGTGAGAGGCAAAAACAGATTCAAGCCGACAGTTTATGGGAAACAAAAGTTTAGTATTCTGAAAATGTGCCTTAAAAAATATATATTCCTTTGAAAAACACGCCGTGAAATAGGCCTGCATGCCCTTGGCCTTGCGGGCAAGCTCCATGAAATCCCTGACTGGTTCATATTTTTCATAAAGACATTATTTTTCTTTTGACTTGTTTTTTCTATATTGGACTGACTATGTGGCAATTTTTCATTGATCTGGGTCTGTAGATCAGCTCAAGAGTTTCTCTTTCAACGTATGCTTCAGTATGGTGTCCTCGCGAAAGATGCGTTTATAGAGAGACCAACAGGAGTTTAGAGCGCATTTGGCACTGCAATGTGATTTTTAGAACTTTAGAGAGAGAGAGAGAGAGAGAGAGAGAGAGAGAGAGAGAGAGAGAGAGAGAGAGAGAGAGAGAGAGAGAGAGAGAGAGAGAGAGGGAGATAATCAGAGAGGGATGTTAAAACGATGTCACGTCTGGAATTGAAAATTGCATAGACACTGTCATAATGAAAAATTGGACATTTGAAGTTACAGTGTGGCATGCTATCTTGCGGTGTGGCTTTTAGATGAGTTTTTGGCCTTTGAAAATACTCACTTACTTACTCTCTCCTTATACCGTCAGGTACATAAAGCGTAGAGCACGGTGTGTATTTGAACAGAAAACCCCCCAATGTTATTGCATCTTGTTTTAAACCTTTCATTTAGACCCTGGCTGACCTCAGCTCTAAATATGTGTTATGTCAGACTGCGACAGGTGTCCTCCAGATGAAGACTTTAAAGCTTTCGGGCCTGCCCGGCTTTTATTCAAGACATACCCAGCTCGGGAAAAGATTCCTGTAAAAATGTCGTTCTTTCCTTTAGAATCTGGCTTCCTTCATTCCAGCAGCATGTTAGGTTGAATTGGAAGAGACAAAAAAAATTGAAGCCCGAGAACTGGGGTTTTTGAAGTTGAGTTGGGTTCGGGGGTTTACGGCAAGTCGTCACGATAGCGTCGTCATTACTGTAAACACGCAATAGCAGAGTCAGATAAAAACGGAAAATTGCGCTCAAAGATGTCCGCAAAGTAGTGCACACAAATCGAAAACCGTGGCCATTATCATTATTCTCAACGCCCCGACATACACTTGAGTACATCCCGGAGGTAGAAGGGAAACGGGAAAGAGGAAGACAAAAATAGAGTTATCCGGAGTTGGGTTGTTTTGTTTTTTTGGGGGTGGGGTGTTCTTTTTTTAAAGAAAAAAA
>NW_004797757.1:2278-4706 GCF_000002075.1 Aplysia californica
CAGAGAGGGATGTTAAAACGATGTCACGTCTGGAATTGAAAATTGCATAGACACTGTCATAATGAAAAATTGGACATTTGAAGTTACAGTGTGGCATGCTATCTTGCGGTGTGACTTGTAGATGAGTTTTTGGCCTTTGAAAATACTCACTTACTTACTCTCTCCTTATACCGTCAGGTACATAAAGCGTAGAGCACGGTGTGTATTTGAACAGAAAACCCCCCAATGTTATTGCATCTTGTTTTAAACCTTTCATTTAGACCCTGGCTGACCTCAGCTCTAAATATGTGTTATGTCAGACTGCGACAGGTGTCCTCCAGATGAAGACTTTAAAGCTTTCGGGCCTGCCCGGCTTTTATTCAAGACATACCCAGCTCGGGAAAAGATTCCTGTAAAAATGTCGTTCTTTCCTTTAGAATCTGGCTTCCTTCATTCCAGCAGCATGTTAGGTTGAATTGGAAGAGGCAAAAACAATTCAAGCCCGAGAACTGGGGTTTTTGAAGTTGAGTTGGGTTCGGGGGTTTACGGCAAGTCGTCACGATAGCGTCGTCATTACTGTAAACACGCAATAGCAGAGTCAGATAAAAACGGAAAATTGCGCTCAAAGATGTCCGCAAAGTAGTGCACACAAATCGAAAACCGTGGCCATTATCATTATTCTCAACGCCCCGACATACACTTGAGTACATCCCGGAGGTAGAAGGGAAACGGGAAAGAGGAAGACAAAAATAGAGTTATCCGGAGTTGGGTTGTTTTGTTTTTTTGGGGGTGGGGTGTTCTTTTTTTAAAGAAAAAAAAAGGGGGGGGGGGCATTTTTTCCTTTGCTTAAGAGTCTAGTGTGTTTCGTTGTTGTTGTTGTTGTTGGTGGTGGTGGTGGTGGTGGCATTTTTTCCTTTGCTTAAGAGTCTAGTGTGTCTCCTTTTTTTAAAAGCAAGTACGGGTAATAAACGACCTGTGTCTCCTGCAGGTATTCTTTTTTCATTCAATGGAAAAGGGTAATGAGCAGACTTCCTCTGTATGTAATAAAAGGCATTTCCGAGACCAAGACAAAGCGATTTCCCAGTTTAAAAAACCCTAAACAAACAGAAAAACAAAACTCAACCCATATATACGTTCTCTGGAGATTCTTTGCGCTCCCATACTGTGTGATGAGCAAACAGCTTCCAGGAGTAATTCGTGATGTCTTTGAGGTTCAACTAGTACCTACGAGGAGGCATGGCAATATGTGCGATTATCGAACCAAACAGGTCTCGCGAAAATGCTTTATTTATAGGCTAACTTCTGACCGAGGAAGACCGAAAGAAAGACTTCTCTTCTAACTAGACGATGTTAAAAAGGGTAACAGGGGGACCGGGGCCGTCTGCATGCGTGCTCATGGGCTCTTTGCCGCGGCACGCGATCGACAGGAGTTCGAAACTCTCGTAGGAAAACTTAAATGTAATTCATTTAGTAATTGAGGCTTTCTATTATAGCGGATTTTTGTGGTTGGGAATTGCAACTTCTGCCCCGCCTGAAGTTATATGTCTCCAAAAAATTACTTCTGTTGACCAAAATCAAAACAAAACATTTAACAGAAGTACAAATACGAAAAAAAAACCCAACATATTCTAAACAAAAAGTCACTCCACGAAGACCCAAACGAAACTCTAGCGGCATAACTTGAAAAGTATTGACTACTTTTTCGTGGCATGAAAGGTCAAAATTCAAAACATTTAAGATACATTGCAGTTCCATTGTGTAGGTTGCTTGATTACTCCTAAAACATTTATAGCAAACACGTACCAAAATTGAGACCCGAGGCATTTGCTGATTTTTAAAATAGTTTTTGCCATTGGTGAAAATGTGTTGCTTTTAAGCAGGGATGTTAAAGAAACAAATTAAGCAATTGACAATGTTAAGTTAATTTAAAAAAAAAGACTCTTTTGTTTGAGTATAAATAATCTATCAAGTCAGCCCTCTGCATTGTTGAAAAGAAATACAATTTAAAAACCCAACAATTTTAAAGGTAGACTGGTGATCACGTGATTGCTTTCTGCTTAGGAATATTACTGAACCATGCAAACACTAAATTAAATGAGATGGAAAAGTTCCTATTTTGTAAAACACATTCACAACTTTTATGCAAAGTACATGTATTTTTTAAAATATTATAGTAGAGGGTTTTACGGCATAAGGTCATATGAGCGCCAAGAGGTGGGTGTCAACAGAGAAGTCTTTACAGGGAATCAGACTTACTCTGCTCACCTCTCTAGCTTCAACAGCACAAGGTCTGCTTCAACTATCAAGGCACCCCGGAAAGAGTGACAAACATACTAAAGAAGTAGAGAAAAATGACAATATCGACCGCCCCCAAACAGAAAAAACAAATTGACCACCGGCATGTTCCTCTCAGAATTCCAAGATTTACTAGACCTACATACCACCAAAA
>NW_004797757.1:8348-10976 GCF_000002075.1 Aplysia californica
TGGTAGCTTTTGTCCGTCCTTACAAAGAAAAGCTGGCCACCTGAACCATAATTTAGATAAGGATTTGGCAAAAGATTTCTGGTCTAAACCACTGTTTGCAAGTTTGGGGGATATTTTGGTACATAATAATTTTTAGTAGGCGATGGGGATCATCCTTGTAGTATCAGCTATTATTTGATGCCCCGCTTGGAAATACATATAGATGGGCAGTGCGAAAAATCTAGCCCATTTTTTAAAGAGATGGCAAACAAAAGTAGGTGCTGGCTTTGAAAAGATTAACAAGCACTGGCCTAATCTCTCAATCAGAAGCAGGAGCATGAAACCTTTCAAAACAATTTTTCATCACATTTTAGTGTTTCGAAATGTTGAAAGATGCATGGACCTAATTCACTATTTTTTTTTTTTTTTACGATGCATTTCATGATGTTGACCCGTACCGGCCACCATTGCTTTTACGTCGTGGACTTCTATTGTGTATGTGCTCAGACGAACACACTGAGATGTTTAGAAAAGGAGATTCAGACTAAAATTTGATGCTTTTTTTACTTCTTCCGGGGTTGCACATAATGAGGATAATTTTTTTTTAAATTTAAAAAATAAAGAAATAAAAATTTAATGACAATAATAATAATAATAATAATAATTAAAATTATAATTATAATATAATAGTAATATGAGTGTAATAATAATGATAATAACAATAATGATAATAAATAATATCACTATTAAAAAGAAGAAGAAGAACTGCATTTATACAATACAGCTTGCTCTGTTCCCTTTTTATCGCCATTATCACTGCTGTTCTAACCATACATTTGGGTACAAGCCATGAGCAAACACCTTCCACCTTTTTCCCTCCTCGGCTAGCCTTTTGCTGTTATTCCATGTCTTCCCTCATTTCTGTAGGCCTACATCGTGCTACTTGCGCTTTACAACCACATGTATTAAATCCTGCTAATTTGAGGCATGTGAAATTTTTGTATGAAAATCAAGAGGTTGGACTTTTGCTCATGCCTCTCCAAACGTGACCTTTCAAGATTCCCATCGACTTGACCAGCAATTTAGAGTGCTCTGAGGTTGTGTGATTATTCCAAATTGGCCTGTCGCTGGGCCAGAGCTGCTATTTGTTGCTTGTTTCACAAAGTTCGACCACCGGACGCGTTAAAAAAGCCCTCTCACGATTGGCTTCAACCCAGGTCACGTAAAAACCTTGAGCACTTGGGGAAATTGGGATAGGGGTGGGGGGGGGGGGAGGTAGTGAATGAGTGAGTGAGACAGACAGACAGACAGACAGACAGACAGACAGACAGAGAAGTGAGAGACAGACGGACAGACAGGCAGACAGGCAGACAGACAGACAGAGAGACAGACAGAGAGACAGACAAACCGACAGACAGATAGTGACAGACAGAGACATTGAGAGAGAGAGAGAGAGAGAGACTTTGAGACAGACAGAGACAGAGACACTGAGAGAGAGAGAGAGAGAGAGAGAGAGAGAGAGAGAGAGAGAGAGGGGGGGGGGGGGGGTCATTTTTGTCAAGACGCATAAGAGTAATTAGGGAAAGGGTCAGAGGATCATGAACTGGATGGTGCTGTAGGAATGTTTTGCTGTTTCTAGGTTAGGCCCCTGCTATATATTGGTGATGTAGTACCACAGAACACGTTTGGGTTCATAACAATTAAGATTGGTACATTTCGGCAGTGTTAAAGACACGATCTTTGTCGTCATTATAACTTCTGTGTTTGCCTATCTGCTGTTGAAATAATAATAATGATAATAATAATTTTTAAAAATGATAATGATTAATTATGATGATGATGATGATGATGATGATGATGATGATGATAATTGCAATAATGATAATGATAATAATAATAAATTATTATTATTATTAATTCAAAAAGAAATAATGACAATGATAATATCCCTTCCTGGTCTGTTTCATTGCGAACTACTAGGGTTCTTCTTTAGCCATTAAAGAGCTCCTGTGGGTATATTATACAAATATATTTGTAGCGCACCCGGGTGGAACTGGGATAGGATTACGAGACACGTCATTAGTCACGTGATGTAAAAGACAACTGTTGAAGCATTCCTGAACCAGCCTACTTAATTAATATGTTTTCTAAAAGTCAAACTGCCGCCTCCTGTATACCTAATTGTCTGTTCTGACGTTTCATATCGTCTGTCTGTCTGTCTGTCTGTCTGTCTGTCTGTCTGTCTGTCTGTCTGTCTGTCTGTCTGTCTGTCTGTCAGGCTATCCATATATCTCTGTTTCTCACTACGTTCTGTTTTATTGAAAATTTTCATGGGTTTGGAGAAACACAAGAGGCAGTCCGTTCTCTGTCCTTTTAGTGCATTCATTCGTCCCATCCCTCACATCCCCTTCCCCTTTCTCCCTCTCAGTCTTTCGGTCTCCCAGTTCCCTTGTCAGTCTGTCTTTCTGTCTGTCCTTCCCAGCCTTTCATTTTTGTCACTTAGTGCACTCCTCCCCCACATCGTCCTCTCCCCCAATTAATTTGTGTACTCTGTAATGCTTCTGCCGTCTGTAACCCAGTCCTCCTTATGAATACTGGTGAAGGAGAGAAAAGGCTAGAGAGAGAGAGAGAGAGAGAGAGAGAGAGAGA
>NW_004797757.1:11076-14138 GCF_000002075.1 Aplysia californica
AGAGAGAGAGAGAGAGAGAGAGAGAGAGAGAGAGAGAGAGAGAGATTTCGCTGAATCGGATTCCAAGACGTCACTCGCTATAATTGTGTCTCGACACAGTGGATTCCGGCGCTCGTCAATTTTTGGCCATATGGAGTTATTGATGGCATCGTAATACGGGGTGCCCACTACGGCTGGATCGGGCTGATCGCCCAACTCAATCGCCTAAAGCTGATAACATACACGTTTGTTTTTGAGGCGAGCGAGTCAGGCGATCGGCCGATCCCATCCGTAGTGGGTACCCCGTATAAAGCGTTTTCATTTTGTCTTGCTTTTTAATAAACATCGTTTACCCATGTGCCTTGAATAGAGGTTGATATATTTGCAATTGAAGGGGATGGGGATCACTTTGTGTCAGAGGCAAAATTAGTGAGCTAATGGCCGCAACGTTAGGTGACTTTCAAATCTTGAGTGTCCTTGATCAAGCCATTTCAGTAAAATCAACATAATATCGATAAAATCACCCAACAGGTGGAAAAAATGTTGTTTTCTTCCGTGTCATTAATTTAACCAACAAGCCTGATTTCACCCCGATACCACCCAATTCGTTACCGTAGAATTACCAAGTTGTATCTGACATTTTTGGCCGTTTTGGGTCTCTAAGACCATGAGGTCAGAAACAAAACTTTTTATCTGCTCTGTCAAAATTGTAAGATTATTAGGAGCTGTTGTCAAAACATTTTTCGAAAAATGCGTGACTTGTTGTGAAACTCAAATATTTTGACTTCAAATTTCTCAAAACTAGGAACTGAGCAGATTAAATTTAGCTATTTTTGGGTAGCGAATTATCTCTTGTGATGCACTCTCCTCCTACTACTTTGTAAAACTTTTTACTTGGGTGCATACACCGTCAGTAAATTTCTACTCAGCCGCAGACAATTTGAGTCGAAAACCTGCAGGGCGTGCCGGTGTTTAACGTTCAGTTGTAGATCTAGTTAATTCTGTACATTCGAAGATGTTATTTTGCGGGTGATTGGTGGCTGCTCTGGTGTTGTTTGCCCCTTCTTCCCTTTCTAACATCTGTCGTCCTTATCTGTCCTCCCATTTTTACCTTTTCTTTTGTTTGTTACTCTCTTTAAGCATCCAATCTTTGGCACTTATATGACCTAATTGTATTGTAAGTGCCGTTATACTTTCACTAAAATTAAAGCCGAAAATGTTAGTTTGTCTTTTGAAACGGGATTTTTAGGCACACCGTATGTAGCTATATCGGATTTTGTTTTCAGCCTTAAACCTTTAGTCGCCTTTTCATAATCATCATTGCCTTTCTCAACCTGTATATCTATTCGTCTTTGCTAACGTTTTATCCTTTTTCTGTTGTTGTTTTTTTCATACATTATCTTACGACTGTGCAAGACGCCCAGCTGTCTTAGATAAATAATTTTCTCTTCGGTAATGGATAGCTGTCCATGAAAATGTTGACTGTATGCAAGTGTCACTTTGGCCTGCCGTCTATGGCTTGAGACTGTCTCGTGCAGTGTTTGCCCATATTGGCGGTATGGCCCACTAGTGGACGACTTGGTAATTTTGATGGGTGATGGGGATCATCTGAGTAGTGACAGGAGTGTTATTTTTACTCCGCACTTTGAATTACATATAGGTGAGCGATACATCCCTTTTAGCCGCTTAAGCGTGGGAAAAGTAGGTATTGTATTGTTCCTGCTTTGCTGGTGGGGGTAAAGATTTATCGTCATTACTGTTTTACACCCCCACCCCCTCTCAAATAGACTTTTTGGCTATTTATGGGGGCGGGCTGCTTCCGTCCATTGCCCATACGGAATGAATAGGACACAGCGTCCAGGCAGACGGAAAGAGGCACTTGATGAAACTCAGGAATCGAACTCATGTTCTCTGCTTTCAACGGCGAAGAGCCTGACCAATACAGCACGGAATCCAATGTCAATTTCCCTCTTCAGCTTATCCTCTTGTTAGCTTGCAATTGCGGTGTAATTTCTACGGGTACGGTGTAATCGATTTCCCGTTCCTTAGGGGTTAAATTAAGGCGCTGTTTAGCTCGAAGTTTTCCTCGGTTCTGGGGGTCAGGTTTCTAAGCTAAGGGGGAATCGTACGTCAGGATCTTTCTTAATAAAGCTTGTTGGGGTAAGCCTGTGTGAGGCTGTTAGATGATAAATATAACTTGGAAAACCACAGAATGTACGTGAGGATCGAAGACACTACTTTGAAATTTAGTTTTACATTAATAGATAACTATAGACGGACACATCGTTACAAATCGTTCATTGCCGTTTCCCGACTGGTATCGCTTCAATTTTTCGTCGTCGGTTAGCCAGAATTATGAATGTGTCGTATACATTTGTCAGTCCCTGACGTGTTTGAGTTGTCCGTGTCAAACTGTACTTCAATAACGAGATGTTCAATTTTGCAATAAAATAGCGTTGTGGTTTGAGAACTAGTATCCCTGCAGCTTTAGTGTGTGCCAGATAGCTTGAAGCACGAATATACATTTTGTTACGTGTATGTCGAAAATTGCAAACCAGTGCGTGAAATCATATCGTCTATACACATCTGACCAATACGCATGGACATTTAAGCTTAGATTTGTTTTACCTACTGTAATGTTGTAATGTGTCACGACGGCAATGTATGACCCTAATCAAACCGAAGAAAGCTATTTCAGTGATTATTGAATTTGGTTGTGCAATGGAACATGCTCTAACAGCCCCCTGACAAAGACAATCACCTGTACAAACGACCACTTCACGTCGCGGCCCCCCATCACCTATACCAACGGCCTCGTGTATAAGACAGACAATCACCTCTATAAAACTGTCCAAGACCTCCCTCCCGCTTGATACTGCCTAAGACACCCTTCTGTTTAAGACAGACACTTTTTTCTCCTCTACAATGGGTGGCCGTCTTGGATTTTCGTCTATTCTATGCAGACAAACACTTCTTACGAACAAGATGATTTCTTGAAATATGTAGCGCTCCTCGAGAACATCGTCTTTGCAACGCGCTCCATCTACTCGGCTCTTCCCACGTCAGATCAGTGCTTAAGTATG
>NW_004797757.1:16536-17729 GCF_000002075.1 Aplysia californica
AATTAAAAAAGAAAAATAAATAAATAAATAAATAAAATATTATTTCTCATTATTTTGGAAGGCGAAAGTTTTCTATCAGAGGAAAAACAACAACAACAAAACAAGGTTACAATTAAATTTTCGAAAATAATTGATATAGTATTATTGCCCGTAATGCCTGGCCTGCAGCTGCAGTGGCCTCATGCAGATGAATGGTCTGCACAAGTATTGTTTAAAAAATGTTGAGTCGAAAACTTATCAGATATGGGGTGGTTTATTAATTAGCATATTAAAAGAGGAACACGATTTACTTTCACCTGACTGGTGTCTGTGGTGTTGTGGTAAGGCACTTCGCCGGCGTAAGCAGAAGATTTGAGTTTGATTACCGAGGATTGTGGGTTTTTTTCCTGGGTTGGGGGGGGGGGGTATCGAGTATCCCTGTCTTTCTTCTGGATCGTTGTATCCCTCTCATCGAAGCCCACCTTTTGAACGACCTCTATTTATGTTTTGGCACTCGATGGGGGGCCTTAAACGCTCACATTAAGAACACTTAATTGTCATTTATGTCAATTACGCAGTGTGATGATGCCACACCCTTGGCTTCGTTCCTGTGTGGTCACCTGGCGCGGCAAGAAAAACCGTGGATTTCTACAATGGTGCCGTCGATAGTGCTGCTTAATAATGTTGTTGCATGGTAGCTTTATTAACGTAACAGAGTAAGTAAAGCGAAATGTTTATAACTGTTTTAACCTTTAGGAATGAGTCTATACCTGCATATAATGTATAACACCGTGCAGTGTTTTCACCAATTAACCCGACTACAACTGAGAATTTGGTAACTTGCACAGACGGCGTCTAAAATATGGATGGTAACGGTATGCGCCTAACAGGCTGTAACGATATAATATGTCCCCATTAGACCGATTTTAGTCATTTGAAATAAACAGGCAGATCTTGGGAGTCTTTCTGAAGTCTGAAGTCATGCGAGCCCTCAATGGGAATACAAAACAATATGCTACCTCAGAATTGCACAGTTCTATCTGACATTTTTGGCCGTTTTCAGTTACCATGAGGTCTTTATTTTTCTTTTTTTTTGGTAAGTGTTTTACGGCGCTCGCAACTACATAAGGTGATATGAGCGCGCGGGACACACCTAATATTTTCAGTTGGTAGGAAATTTTGAATTTTGCCCGGGTGGCTCCCGAAGCCTACTC
>NW_004797757.1:19027-20279 GCF_000002075.1 Aplysia californica
ACAACCCCCCCCCCCACCAGGAAATACAGACTGACTGACTGACAGAAAAGAAAGAAGGGTCGAGGGAAGGGTAATTCAGATACCCATTTGTACGGTTCATTTATTAATGTGATTCCCCACTGATGGCTATTTTCCTCTATTCGGTGTACCGTGCAGGGTAGGTAAAGAGGCCGCAGCGAGTCTCAATTTTACAAGCTTTATTCTTCTTCTTTTGTCCTGAAGTTCTCCATTGTTAGAAGACCGTGGAAGAGCGACTGAACTTTTCGTCGTTGTTAAAAACAAAGAAATCCGTCCGGCGAAGAGCGACTAGTGCAAGCGAATACGTCTTAATGGAAAATTACCCATGGTATGGATACTTAATGTTTTGTCATGCTTTTACAGCTTACAGATACAGATTCAGTTTTTAAAACGATGGATGAAAACAGACTCGAACTGTGCTTGTAGCATTTTAAAAACAAATGCACCTTAACTCTTTATCTCCGATGGGGGTAAACCCTTTATACCGGGCCCTTTTCTTATACTAAATCTAAAAAATGACAAAAACGTCTTTAAATGGATTATTAATTCATAACAAATGAACCTATTTTGATAGTTTTTCATCTAATGAATGAACCCCCAGTACAAAAAAGACCTGTTTTCAGCAATTGCTGAAAAGTAATTTGATGTCGAAATTGTCGTAAAGGAATGTGCCCCCGAGCCGCTGCCAGCGACTCACCTGCTCAGCGGTTCCAACCGTGAGCCGAAATCCTTCTTGTGTCAGCTCCTAATGATATGTGGCAGGGAACAGGTTCCGTCTTTCTAGCTCCATTGACTGGATACGTCGACGAGGTCACTTGAGTTTTTAAAAATATATTATTATTATTGCTGTCCTCATCTTTAACTCCATCTATTTCTGCTTCAAGGGGACCATATAATTTAATATGATATTTTTGTATTTATAGAAATGTTGTGTTTGCAATTAGCCGAAAAAATGATTACGTGTACGTCAAAGTAGCTCTTTCCCGGTGCAGGCCTCGACCTTGAATGTACCCCGCTCACACCCACGCTCACACGAGTGTACTGGCTGCCACGTTGTATACAATGTGGATTTCGTCTAGCCCTTAATTCCCTTGATCAGCTAATAAAAGCTTAGTCGGTAACTTATTTTTATCCACAACGGTGAAACCAAGTCCCTTCGGTCAAAAAGGTGGTGGTTGTTCTTTTTCGCTTTGTTGCTCTTTTTGGGTTGGAGAAAATATGTGGGAGGGGTTTG
>NW_004797757.1:21904-23435 GCF_000002075.1 Aplysia californica
CCCCCCTTCCCCACAGGGCAGTGCTACTGACTGAAGTGTCGTTAGGACGTTCCCAGAGGGGGGATATTTACTTGTTTTTATGCGGCAGTAGATTTGTAAATGAGTTGATTTATTAATGGCATGGTCATACTGTGACGAAAAAGATACATGGGGGAACTGCTGCTCTTCTTTCCTCATACTTACTATCGTCATTCTTCCTCTACTTCGTTTGTATGTTTGTCACTTTCTTGTGAGTTGCTATTTACTGGGTACCTTGAAAGCCGAAGTAGACTTTGTACTGTTGTAGAGAGGTGAGCAGAGTAAGCCTGATTCCCCGTTTAGACTTCTCTGTTGACATCCACCCCTTGGCGCTCATATGACCTTATGCAGTTGCGAGCGCCGTAAAGCCTTACTGAAACTAAACTAATCTCAGCCTGGGTTGACGTAGACCGTTAGGGTCGCAGACCGGTTCCCCAGCGCTCTGAATCGTGTCGATGGGAGCGTAAAAACACCTACATTTACCCCCCAAAAAAGCAAAAAGAACCCCAAGTATTGCTGGTGACGCTGCTCCTTCATTAGTCACGTCCTGTGATCAGGTGTCAGATCATCAGGTATGTCCAGGGTATACCTTGGTATCCACTGTTCACACGTCCTGTAGATAATATGGACTTATAATGGCTAAGCGCGTAATGACCTTTGCTTTTTTCTGTGATAGGATACAGCGCAAGTAGATTTGGTGAGTCTGTCGAGAACAAAAACTCCGAAAATGGAAGAATTTGAGACGAGAGGCAATGTACACAGACATAGAAACAGTGCGCGCGAAGTACTAAAAATTCTCAGTGGGTGGTTACCGTGTGCTTTAGTGTGGTTTGCTCTTTCTTTTCTATCAAATATCTGTCATTCTTATCGCTCCTCTTTCTTTTTTGTGTTTGTTACTCTCTTGTAACAAATTAAATCTTGGGCTAATGCCGTAAACGCTTACGAACTCATAAAAATTCTTCCGTCAGGCCGTGGACAAAAGTGTCAACAAAAACAAAGTGATAGATAATGATAATGATGATTACGTTGATGCATGCAGCCTCAGCAGCAATAGCAAACACAAAAAACCACCCCAAAAACTCATTAACCTGTTGTTGTTTTTTTTCTCTATTTAATTCCGCTATTTCTGCTTATTTCTCTCTTACTGCGACTTAATATGAATGATACATGCTTGACGCAAAAGCGTCATTTGATAAGAATGGTAAGGGACAAACTAAAGAAACAGCGGTCGAACCTTTGCTACCATACTGAAATCTGACTTCCAGGCAGAATAAACTTGGAACAAAACACCCAAGGCAATTTAAAAAGAAATCATCATAATATTATACATACAAAATTATGCACGTAGGTGTAATTATTCAGTTTTGGAGGGGGATACTAATTGAGTGTGAGGTTGCGTTACGCTCAGTTGCAGGGAATAGGAGGTGAAACTGTAAAACTAAGAAGTTCCCTTTAGTATAGTCTTTGTTATTAATGTGTGTATTTGTGTGGTTCTCGGTATGTGTGTGTTGGG
>NW_004797757.1:24099-25458 GCF_000002075.1 Aplysia californica
GAGAGAGAGAGAGAGAGAGAGAGAGAGAGAGAGAAAGACGGAGAGAAAGACAGACAGACAGACTGACAGACAGACAGACATACACACACACAGACAGACAGACAGACAGACAGACATTCACAAACTCACAGAAAAAAGAGAAAGACAGCGTGCATGCGAGACAGACAGAAACGAAGAGAAGAAACAGATTTGGAATTGAAAAATTAGGTCTAAACACACACACAAAC
This sequence comes from Aplysia californica, assembly GCF_000002075.1. Lineage (NCBI taxonomy): Eukaryota > Metazoa > Mollusca > Gastropoda > Aplysiida > Aplysiidae > Aplysia > Aplysia californica. Next base: position 24,327 of record NW_004797757.1, read on the forward strand.
AAGATGGGCCTACTACAGATACTAACTTTGTGTTTCTAAGTGCCTAAAGAATTGAAGAAGAAGAAGAAAAAGAACACATCAACAATAGCACCACCAACAACAAAAACAAAAACAATATTTAAAAAACCCAGCAACGTCAACAACAACAACAACAACAACAACAACAACAACAACAACAACAACACGTTAGGTGGTGCAGAATCAACTGGACAAATTCACGGGCACCTTAATTGCTCAGCATCTTGAAAAATTGCTTTGGTAATACTAACGAGGAACGGAGAGACAAATGAATGACCCCAAGCTTCCCGTCCAACCCCCCCTCCCCTTCCCTTCCCCTTTTAGTAGAGGTTTTACGTTGCCAAGGGGAGGATGTCAACAGAAAAGTCTTTACAGAGAATCGGGTTTACTCTGCTCACCTCTCTAGCTTCAACAGCACAACGTCTGTTTCGACTTTCAAGGCACCCCGGAAATAGCGTGTCACAAGAGTGTGACAAACATACAAAAAGGAAATGACGACAGTAAGGATTACGAAAGAAAAAGTAGCAGTTCCCTTTTGTAGTTCAGTTCAGCAACAGTTATAAGCATGACATTGTTGAATCAGGCCATTTACAATTCTACTGTGCGTGAGCACGAGAAATGTCCCCCCTTTAGGAATGGCCTGAAGACATTTCAGTCAGTGGTACCGCCCCGGGGGTAGACCAAGTTTGTGCATAGTAGGTTTTTGTGAGACTTGAAAGGGGGGAAGGGTGTGTGTGGGGCGGGGGGTCTAAAGTTGACTTGTCTCCGAGTACGCTCTTATTCCGTATACGCTTGTGGCATTTTATCTATTTGAGGAAAAAAAAAAACCCAAACCCCCCCCACCCTGCCTGTTTAACCTCGTATGAGCCTTCTGTCAGAGTTATCTACCAGAGGTCGCCTTTTTCACCTCTGTTGACAGACCTTTCACCGTGATGAGCGTTGCTCGAGATGTCTGGTTTCTGTAATTGGCGCATTTTTTAGATGAAAGGGTTTTTGGAAAGTTGATTAGAGAGAGAGAAAGATTAGGGAGGGGGGAAAAGGGGAGGGGATGGATACGCACATGGATGGAGAGAGAGAAGGGGGAGATGGATACGCATATAGATGAAGAGAGAGA
>NW_004797757.1:28081-30085 GCF_000002075.1 Aplysia californica
TATGTATCATGTTAAGCGCATAGAGCATTGCATAAGTGGATATGCGCTATATAAATGCAATCCATAATTATTATTATTCATTATTATTGTCTTTTTCTCCCCTCCTTCTTTTTTGTGTTTGTTACTCTCTTGTAACACCTCTAATCTTCGGCACTTATATGACCTTATTGTGTTGCAAGTGCTGTAAAACACTTACTGAAAAAAAGTAATAATGATGTGATAAATGGAGGTTGAAAATTAATTACCATTTTCTTAGAATAGCCATCACGGCCAGCATATTATATTGTAGGCGGGATCAGGTAGAGCGACTTATCATTTAATTAGTTGGGCAATGTACAACTCGTCTATCCTAAAAGTGCAATGCTAAAACTGATGTATGCGGGAGGCTCATTTTAAAAAGCGAGGGAACATTATGCAAAGTGTGTTGCCTTCACCTGAAAATGATCATTAGTTACGAGTATGATGCCCCATAAAGCAAACTAAGACAACAACAAAAAAAGCTTGATATTGATTATTATTTGGAAGACAACGTGCAACTCCGTTTTGAGCGCTGGAATTTCACGATAAGTCAGCCTGTCAATGCTTCGACGGATGAATTATCGTTTCTCTGTGTGCCTTCACACGACTCTTTTGCTACGGCGTTTCTATCACTGTCAGGACTTCAGTTTCCCCATAGTATTAGTGACCATCTCATTTTTTCTTTCGTCTGTGGTGTAATGGTTAGGACATTTTCATCACATCCTGAGGGTGGGTGATTGGCGGGTGCTCTGTTATGGTTTACTCCTTCTTTCCTATCAAACATCTATCGCCCTTATTTCCCCTTCTTTTTTTATGTTTCTTACTCTTTTGTAACACCTCCAATCTTCTGGCGCTCATATGACCTTATGTAGTTGCGAGCGCCGTAAAGCCTCTACTAAAACTAAAACACCCTGAGGCACAGGTTTGATTCCCGCGTCGGGAAGACTTGTGATCGAGTATATATTATCGCCTTTTCTGATGAGATACTTAACTATTTCCTTCTCAACCCTTAATGGCCCTTATGTGTGGGGTCAGAGCGGTCCGCCTTCCAAACGATCTAAACTGTGTCGATGGGATCGCAAAACTCCCAAGCTGCTGTGCATAAAAGTGCACTCGAACTCGCACTCGCGAGCTATGGTTGACGGGTCGCTTACCGCTTAATTTACACTTTAAAGAAAGTGTATAAAAAAACACACATGTATATTATCGAACTGTAACAGTTGGTGAAGCGTTTAGTCCGAACGAATTTCGTCAACTAAGTCGGTGGCAATTCCCACTTTTGTGAAAAAGTGAAACAGTAGCAGCAGATAATAGTTTCCGTTTTCTGCCTGCTGGTGCGTTTTGTTGATAATTACATCACTGTTTCTGTCTTGTTGTCGATCAGTTTGGAGAATTCACCGTTGTTTAACCTTTTTTCAGGTGCATATTACAAATGCAATCCAACGCCCAGGGAGCCCTGTATTTCAGTGTTTAATCGTCTCTACATTTTATATTTGTGGAAGTGTGTCACTTTTGGCCGACTAAAACTGCCGATCACTCAACTTTCAAATTCTACAAAATTAATGATGGTTCAGAATCATTTAAAGGGTGTACAGTTTTACTGGGGAGCCTGAAGTCTCTGAGGTTTAATTTTCAGTTTTTCATTAGTTTCGTTTAGATCTAATCTAAGGAAAGTCAGTCTTCTAAGACGCCATTGTAAACAAGTGAGGATTCCGTTCTCTAGCCGTGCGCACCTTTGAAATTCTGGAGTGTACGACCACGATAGTGGAATAGAGAATCAATCTATACTTCTATTATCTATTTGTGGTGGCCGAATTTTGCTATTCAAAAGGCTTTTTAATGGCTGCATCGATCGACATGCGGTTTTCGCCAAAAAATTCTTTAAAATATTCTCCAGAGCATGGCGCCCTTGGTTTTTAGTTTCAAGACAGTTTTGCTGCAAAAAGCAAAATTTCTTTATTTCGCCGATCGCTTTTGTAGGCCGAC
>NW_004797757.1:31982-33938 GCF_000002075.1 Aplysia californica
TCTCTCTCTCTCTCTCTCTCTCTCTCTCTCTCTCTCCTTCATCTTTTCATCTGTGTGTTTCTCTCCATCATTCTCTCTGTGTTTTTGTGTGTCTCTTTGTCTGTCTGTCTGTCTGTCTTTCTCTCTCTCTTTCTCGCTCTGCCTATCTTTCTATACCTCAATTATTCCGCATTCTTGTTCTTTGACTGAAATAAATCAAGTGATCCTTTCACGATCAAAGAGACCCCATTTGCCGGGGTAATGACGTTTACTTTTTAGCTCCTGGCTTAATTAGTGCAATCGATATCTTGATGGTTTTTGTCTTTGTTTTTAGATTCCTCCGCCCCCCCCCCCCTTTCCGCCCGTTCTTTAACTCTAAGTATCATCATCATCCAGTGCCTGCTCTGCAACAGACATCGGCGATCATGGTTTTCCATTCATTCCTTTGCTCGGATGCTCTAAAAAAAAAGGCTACGTTTCCCTGATCTTTCCCTGTTACCCTTTTGTTTAGGTTCCCAAAGTATGTTGTTCTGGGCCTACCCCTGCCTTGCTTGCCCTCAATTTTGCCAGTGAGAGCTAGATGTTCAAGACCCTTTTGTCTATTCAGGTGTCCCAAAAACTGAATTTGTCGCTTCCTGATTGTTTTTAACCTTGAGCGTCCCACGTGTGCTTCATCGAGCACTACCTAAAACTCTAAGTATACGGAAGGATATTCCTCCTTTGTACGATACCTATTGTGGCAGCCAAGTTTTCGTCTTCACAAACTGCTGTATTATTTTATACAATTCTCCTTCTATTTAACTTATTTGCGTAAAATTAACACTAAATCGAGTACATTTATGAATAATCCAAGCAATAAACGTTAACGTTTGATTATTGATACTATTAAGATGAATTTGCTGAGGTTTTATAGATTTTTGCTGTGACTATAAACAACCCAGTGGCCCTGTGTGCCTGATCTGATGAATTGGCGCTCCGTATATAAAGTGTTAAAATTCTACGTTAACTCAAAACGCAGTAATGCGGAGGAGCATTTACATTTTACCGATACTGTGATTCTTTAGCGTCTTTCATTTCGAAAACAAGGGTGACCGAATCCTCAAATTACTGATGGAATGCATGGTTCAGTTGAAATTAAGAAAATCGTTTCTTCTTAGTGATCTGTGGGGTTCCTTCCCTTTATTTGTAGTACACTATGGTCCGTCCTTGTAAGGTTTCGAAATGTCCGTTGAAAGTGTTAAATGGGACAATTAAGTTTTAAGATAAAGGAATAACTCCACGTTAAAAACATTTGATAATTATTTCTTGAAGGCTTTTCAACGTTTTAAAACTTAATTCTTGAATTAGTTCGAATTATCCGAAATAAAGATACCCCACGCATGGCTTTATTCACTCATGCCAAAATTTTGGTTTGGATGTGCTCCGGTTAATCATTGTTGAACAATAATACTAATAATCAATTATTCAAGAAAATGTTTTTTAAGTTTTAAAAATCCCACAATGAAACAAAACAAAACAAAACAAAATCTACCGATGGTGGTATGTCATGTGTGCCTCTTTGATACCAGACGGTTCCCACATGTCTGTTGCTTTCATTAAAGTATGCTTTGTATCTTCAATAGGTCATGAGCTTCGTTTTTGACATCTCTGTCTGACTATTCTTTCTGTCTTTTGGAGTACACCACCCCCCCCCCCTCCCCTGTCCTTAATCATTCTATCTTCCTATGTCATTTTCTCTCTCTTACTTCCCCTGAGTGGGTCGTTGGCGGGTGCTCTGGTGCGGTTTCCTCCTTCTTTCCTATCAAACATCTATCGTCTTTATCTCCCCCTCCTGCTTTTTTTGTTGTTGTTTGTTACTCCCTTGTAACACCTCTCCGGCCCTTATATGACCTAATTGTGTTACAAGTGCCGTAGAAATCTTACCAAAAAAAACTTCCCCTGCCTCTCTCTCTCTCTCTCTCTCTCTCTCTCTCTCTC
>NW_004797757.1:34038-35684 GCF_000002075.1 Aplysia californica
ATCTGTCTGATACCGTACAACTGGTGGAGCAATCAATAGACCCAGCCAAACAAAAACCGATGTTCAATTTTTTCCCCCCGAAGGTTAGACTATGTGTGGGTGGTTGGCGGATGCTCTGGTGTGGTTTGCTCCTTCTTTCCTATCAAACATCTATCGTCCTTATCTCCCCCTTCTTCTTTTTTATGTTTGTTACTCTCTTGTAAAACCTCTAATCTTCTGGCGCTCATAATATGACCTTATGCAGTTGCGAGCGCCGTAAAACCTCTACTAAAACTAAAACAAAAGAAGGCTAGACTACCGTCATCATCAAAAGGATTAACCTCCAACTCCATCTCCGACAATTTCTCTTCCCAATTTTTTGTTTGGGAAGTCAAGCCGATGACGTCATGTATGGTTGAAATGTACCGAGAATTCGATCGGAAGGCGCGCCAGAATAAACCGCGCATTTGCATAACAGCAGGTGGCGTCTGCTGCTGGAGAGAGTAATATTGTGATGCGTCGAGGTGAAATCGGGCGCTCGTCACAATATTGAAAATGGAAGAAATGGATGTTTTTCTTACGCTTCGGACAATTTTGATCGAATTTGTATAAATTATCGAATTTGTATAAATTATTGAATTTCTTATTTTGGGCTGAACACCTGCTGTCCATTCAAAAACATTTATTGTGTGTTACTTTTACGGAAATCCGTTGATCAAAGGCACGAAAAATGTAAATGTGAGGCAACGTGGTGAAATCAGGCGCTCGTCGAAATAATGAAATTGAAGAAATCGACATTAATTTTCTGCACTTCAGAAAATTTTTATCGAATATTTATTTTGGGCTCAACACCTTTTATGGTCATCCATTTATGTATGGATTTTTACTGAAAAGGGTTGATCAAAGAAGCATAAAAATGTGAATGTGGAGTTTCCAATTTTCCTGTGACACTGTGCAACCAGCCCCACCTCTTTAAGTGGGAAATATTTCTACTCCCTTTCTAGACAGATGGGTATTTAACCCTATTCGTACGTCGTGTTTTACTGTCGTATCCATACGACGTGGGGGAACTCTGTGCCACCACTTTCCAAAGAGGAAATTTACTCGTTAATCCGATCCGTATGTTTTGCATAGCAGTCTGTCAAAATGATTTTTTGAGAAATACTGGAAGTTTCAATGAGATCTTTGTACTAGAAGTGTTCTAAAATATGAAGAAAACAACCCCGGGGGTACCAAATAACCCCAGGGCGTATGGACAGGGTTAATTCAGTAGGAAATATCTCTGCTCCTATTCAAGATAGATGGGTATTTAAATCAAAGGAAAGTTAAATGAATACGCTTTTAAGATGATACCGAAAACTCCAACGGGTGGTTGGAGGGTGTCACAGGTAGGTCCTACTTCTTTACTTTCCCTCTGTTGTTTCTGTCTGTCTGTGTGGGGGGTTGGAGGGCGCCACTGGTAGGTCCCACTTCTTTCCTTTCCCTCTGTTGTTTCTGTCTGTCTGTGTGGGGGGGTTGGAGGGCGCCACTAGTAGGTCCTACTTCTGTACTTTCCCTCTGTTGTTTCTGTCTGTCTGTGTGGGGGGTTGGAGGGCGCCACTGGTAGGTCCCACTTCTTTCCTTTCCCTCTGTTGTTTCTGTCTGTCTGTGTGGGGGGTTGGAGGGCG
>NW_004797757.1:37635-39130 GCF_000002075.1 Aplysia californica
AGGGGCGGGTTGGTGCTTTATATCAGAGACTGCGTGTGACATTTTATTGAGTTATGGAACGTTCCTGTAAAGTTGAGTTGTTTTCTCGCTGGCCCATACATGGGTCCCCCTGTTACACACCGGAAAAGTGGTGTTGACCATTGCATTTGTGGGAACTCTTGCTGTAGCAACTGTGTGCATAAACTTCAGCAGTCCCCCTCAGTCCGTCAAACGCTTGAGAAAAGGACATAGAAACGCCCTTGCCTTTTAGACAAGCTTTTATTTACCATAGCCCTCTAGAAACGACGTGTCCTTTTTCTTAGCCTAGCCAGTTGCTCCGGTGTAATCTGGCTTGTTTCCGCCCATTACCCCAGTCTTTGATACAGAATAGCCGAGCAATTTAAGAGCATCATGAATGACAATGCATGTTGTTCAGATGCAATTGGAGTGAGAATTTTACAGATACGGAAGAGGTGGGAAATTGATTTACTGTCTTTTACGGCTCTTGAAAGTAATGTGTACTCGACAAAATGAAACCTTATGTTTTATGTTTCCTCTGAATAGCAAAAAAAAAAAAAAATGTCTCAGAATTACGTGTGGGCTGAGCTGATTTTGTTAACGGTATTCCGCACTGAACAGTCTCTTATTTTGTTGTGGTGCGCCGATGATTTCACTGGCTCCTTGGGCTTATATTTTATTGTAGTTAACTCGTTAACTATTGGAATAGAACCTTGCTTGCTGCTTTTTTGGTTTTTGGTTAGTTTTGTTGGTTGTTGTTGTTTTTTTTTCTTGGTGGGGAGATTGGGGGGAGGGTGGTTGGGGTTTTTTTTTCGTTCGGTGGAAAGTCTGTGTATCGTACAAGAAAGAACTAAATGGTGAAAGTACATCACCATTAAGATTGATACAGAGAAAGGATGTCGTTTCGGGATCGTTTCGGGATCGTTTCGGGGTCGTTTCGGGGTCGTTTCGGTGTCGGTGTCGTTCAGTGGATTGTGTGTCGTTTTAGGGTATTTTTTGGTAGATTGATCACTAACTGCTATGGCTTGCATATGTTTCTATGTGTTATTTCAACCCTGTTCCCTTTTTTTTCTCTTTATATCTTCATATAACTTTCTTTCTCTCTGTCTCCGTCTGTCTGTACGTGCGTATCTGTCTGTCTGTCTGTCTGTCCGTCTGTCTGTCTGTCTGTCTATCTATCTATCTATCTATCTATCTATCTATCTATCTATCTATCTATCTGTCTATCTATCTATCTATCTATCTGTCGGTCTGTCGTGCCTGTCAATCTGTCGCGTCTGTCTGTCGCGTATGTCTGTCGCGTATGTCTGTCGCGTATGTCTGTCGTGTCGTGTCTGTCGTGTCGTGTCTGTCGTGTCTGTCTGTCTGTCTGTCTGTCTGTCTGTCTGTCTGTCTGTCTGTCTCCCACGTTCACCCCTTTTCCCCATCTATACCCCCACCTTTTCCGTCCTATACCCCCCTCCCTCTCATCTTTCTGCACTCACCAAAAGTCGAAACG
>NW_004797757.1:39853-41418 GCF_000002075.1 Aplysia californica
GGACTTGGCTGCAAGATCAGCAAGCCTTAACCCAAAAGAACATCTGGAAGATGGCCTTGACTGGAAGATTAAAAACAGGCCGCTCTCCGTATAAACTCATCAGCAACTGAAGGCTGCATTTCACAAGGAATGGCAGGGGATTCTTCAGACAACATTAGGACATTAATTCAGTCAATGAACAGATGTTTTGTATCAGTAATTCAAACTGGAAGAAGCCTCACGCCATACTAAGCAAACTTTGATTTCGATTCTGTAAGGGTCAGTGTGAATAAAATTATCTCCCTGAAATAAAGAAAGACATTTGTCAATTCTTGTCATGTCATATTGGCAGAAAATGAATAAAGATATCGTCTACCAAATTTCTCTTAGCTGTGTTGAATAGTAAATGAGTTATTGTACTTTTAAGGTGGGTGTGACAGAACTTTTGCAACTCGGTATATTTTATATATAAGACACAAGAGACGACTGAAAAATCTTGCTTCCTGCACGCACGAAATGTTCTAGTGAGAGAAACATAAAGTCTACAAATGTGTACACAATTTCGTTTGTAAACTCGATCTAGAGTTCAAAATGCGTCTGTTACTTCCACAAACTTAATCAATATGAATATCATATACCGCACATTTCTATGGGTGCCGCTCCTTGCTCTGTAAAAAAAACTTTCGCTGCGATGCGTGCGTGCGCATTATGGACACCCACATGACAGACAAAACACCACTGTCAACCCATGGAATTCAGGTGTAAAGGTTTGCCAAATCAAAAAAATAAATATATAAATACAAAAATGATACATTCATAATTGCGCCTTCCATTGGGGAAGTGATCTTGGCATGTTTTAAGATTATATAGGAATGACACATGGAATTGTTGGAGTAGGGTAACACTTTCCGCACTGATTGATACGTGAAGACTCTTCGAAAATTTCGGGCATGTTTATCACTATTTCAGGAAAGTGAAAAATCCCGTTCTCTAATATGAAAACATCCAACCCCTCCCGCACCAAAAGACCCAGGGCACCATATTGCGACTCAAATTCCAATCCAAGATGTTTACCCCAACCTTTCTGTAGTCCAGGCCTAGGCCCATTTGACTTTTTTTTTCGTTTTTCGAAACCAAAAGGCCATTTTAAGTGGAGAATCAATTATAATGAAACAGCAGAAATCGCAGCAGATGTGTGTAGGTGGCATAGTGAAAAACTGCTTGAATTTTTCACCCACACGATTGAGAATAATTTTACTCTTTGGTGCACCTGGTGATTATGAGGGGGAAAATATAGCTGCAACAGATCTTGCGGAAACCCTTAGCTTTTATTTGGTACGGATTTTGTGTTAGTAGGGTAATTATTTTGCACACTATGATCTAGGAGAAAATACGTTTCATTCAGCTCACGTACGTACCTTTCATAATACATCTTTGCATGCTTTGACAAGTTATGAAGAGAACAGAACATTGCTCAAGAACCAAATACGATGAGCGCGGACTTTGAAATAAGGACTCCTACGTCCTGACGGTGCGTATACAGATTCCCATACACACATGCTCACTCACTCGCGAACAATATCGCC
>NW_004797757.1:41626-43073 GCF_000002075.1 Aplysia californica
TAGGCTGCAGAAAGAGTCAGGAGCCCAGAGGAGGGGGCAAAGGAGGTGTGGGGTGGGGGAAGGAAATGGAGACGAAAGCAGACGACAGAATATTGCAAGAGAGAACTAAAGAAGTTGAAAGGAGACAATATTAGAGAAGAACATTTTTCGGTCGCTACCCGGATTTGAACCCGGGGACGGTGGTGTAGTGGTTAGGCGCCAATTTCGATTCCCCGTTTGGGGAACATTTTTATCAAGTACATGTATCTATGTCTATATACTGGGATATTGAATCCCTCTCAGCCCATGTTGACCCTGACGGATGGATAGGGTCGAATCCCGCCTCCTAATTGATCGATGGGGACGTAAAATACCTGCATTTAAAGAAAGTAAAAACTTCACCCGTGTCCGTGTTTTTTGTCGGGGTCACAGTGAGCTCAGCGTGCCCTTGCCGTATCCTCACATGGACAACAATTTTGGTATATACAATACATTACTGCTTGGGTTTGGTTTCGTTTTGGTATCAACCCCTTTCACTTCAGGACGGTTGTTTAAGAGGTATGACCTACGGTGTAACGTCCGTCTCCGATGAAATTAAGCCATTTGGGCTGGGAGCATGACATCTCTATCGTCAAACCCCGTAGTTTGGGAGCTATGAGAACTCAAAAGTGCAAGTTGTAGACGAAACGTTCGGTAATTTCAACCAGGGTCAGCGACCTATGCTCTGGTTTGATACCTTCGGAGTTGATGCCCAGTAAAAATGAATCTTTAGTGAATATTTTGTTTTTACTGGATTTGTTTTCTTTGTTAAAGTTATGCTGATTTTCCTGGTTTTGTTTTTGTGCACTCTTTGCTGGATGTGGTGTTCCTCTACGCACAAAAAACAGGCAAATGTTGCTTGCAGAACATTAAAAAAAACACTTTTTAAATAATATTTTTACTGATAAATATATGAAATAAGGATAGTAGGATTGATAATCCAAGAAGTTAAAAATCGCAACTTTGACTGTCGATAGTTGGCCCCAAATTTGCCACAAATCCATGCCCAGCCTCATCCGCCTCTTCGCTTAATAAAGGAGGGAACTGAGGTTTGACCATGCCTGAAGACCCACTATAGTAAAATCCAAATTTGTACGGCCCAATGGAATCTGGCGCTGGTCAATTTTTAGACATGTTCAGTTGTTATCTCCTTAAAGCGTGTTCATTTGTCTTGCTTTCAATAAAAAATACCCAACTGTTTTAGAATAAATTTTACTTTTTTTGCGAACGAAGGGGGTGGGGGTTGCTTGGATTCAATAAGCAAGAAAATGGCGCCAAAGTTTGGTGAAAAATTCGATATCTGAATCGTCAAACTGGCATTTGTCTCCCTCACCTTCCCCCCTCTGTCTGTCTGTCTGTCTGTCTGTCTGTCTGTCTGTCTGTCTGACTGTCTGTCTGTCTGTCTGTCTGTCTGTCTGTCTGTCTGTCT
>NW_004797757.1:44549-47193 GCF_000002075.1 Aplysia californica
TCCCCCCTCTCTCTCTCCCTTTCTCTCTCTCTCTATCTATCGATCTGTCTATCTATCTATCTATCTCTCCTCTCTCTCTCTCTTTCTCTCTCTCACTCTCTCTCTCTCTCTCTCTCTCTCTCTCTCTCTCTCACCTCTCTATTGTGAGATATCCTTCTAAATCCATTTTCCTCAAATGAGCAACTCCTGTGTAGATTCGCTCGCAATCACAGACTATAGTATCCCTGTTTTTAAAAAAAGTATTCACCTTGCTTTCTGTTATCAAGGTACAAAATGTGGGCAGTGAAAATAATGACAATGATAAATTCTAGCATTTTTATGACGCATATCTCCGCTCGACATCAGGTTCCTCGTGCTATAAACAATATTATTACTTAAGCAGACCCGTGAACACTCAGAAACATTCTCGGTCCCCGGGAAGCATAATTTGAAAGCAGCTGGTTTTGCGCTCAAACACTAACAAACTGTCAAGATCTTCCGCTGTCTATAGTCGGGTATCCATTACCACCTGGGTGAAGTGAAGAAAATTTTTGTAAGTCTACGCGTCTACCAAAAAAAAAAAGAAAAAAAAAGAAAGAAGATCACTTCCAGGCCAGGCTAATGTTCGACGTTTTTGCATTGTTTAGAACCGACTCAAAACGATCCACGTCCACCGCGTCAGACCAGACAGACCTAAACTATTTTAGCCCAGTGTGTTATGATTACGAGAACAACAGACAGCACAGGCGATTTATTTATTTTTGCATGTTCAGCATTGTTTCTGGTGTGTAAATATATAGAGACATACGTATAGCAGGTCCAGACGAGACTGCCTTAAAAAAAAATAATTACGCAGTCTAGAGTCTATCCCTGGCGTACATTTTAGCTCATACGAGCCGTGTAACTCGGCGCGAAGGCAAGGTCCAGCTCTCTCGAGAACGAAATAATCTAGGTCAAGTGCTTTAATTTAATCTTTTTTGGTGGCTCTTTTTTCAGCACCAATCTACTATTGTACAACATAATATAATGAGATACAACTATATTGATGATGTAAAGTTCAATAAAGAAGCTAAAATGTACTTAAAGATTCAAATTTCCTTCCAAAATGAGTCGAAGGGAGGCTTTCTTAGTCTCCTGTACGGCTCACGAAAAAGCGTGCATGCAGGAAAATCGCGTCTTCATGCAAAGGAAGTCAGTGACTGGCGAAAATGAGCTCCCTTTCATATGAGCCTGGCCTGCAACTGACGAAGAATACCAGTGGACGTGGGGCCTATAGTGCCTTACCCGAAGACACAACATTTGAACCATCGACCTTGCGGTTGCGAGTCCGAGTGCCCAACCACAAGACCAACGACGTCACCTGCTGAAAATATTGTATCGCGGTGTGGACACAGTAGTCGTGCTTCTGCTTGTTTTACCCTGCCATTCGTCCCTAAACTTCTCAATTCTCTAGAAAGGGGTCTAAAATTGGTTTATAATGATTTGGCCACATATACATGAAAGAGATATGGCTACTCCCAAAACTCGGTTCGTACTTTGTAGACGTGACAGAAACGTGGTCTGAGTTAAAGAGTGGGTGGTTCGCGGGTGCTCTGGTGTGGTTTGCTCCTTCTTTCTTATCAAACATATGTCGTCCTTTTCTCCCCTTCTTCTTTTTTATGTTTGTTACTCTCTTGCAACACCTCTAATCTTCTGGCGCTCATATGACCTTACGCAGTTGCGAGCGCCATGGAACCTGTACTAAAACAAAACTGAATTAAAGAGACGCACATCGACGCGAAACGATTGTTTACCGCAAAGAAAGAGAGTGACGGGCGAGAATGCCACTTTAAATTAATAATATAAATGAACTCGAAAAATTGGCCAATTTAAATTGGCTTTCTTCCACACACTCTAAATGGAAATGAGGCGTTAAGAGTTAAAGATTCTTTATCGCAGAAGGCTTTTGAAGTTCTTATGATTCATGACCCTTGCTGTTTTCTCCTATTGCTCTGTGAATCCTTGAAAACAGTGTGGAAAAAGTAGTTTGAACAGCGAATCAGCATGGTAACGGCTTTGTTTCGGCAGGAACTTTAGAGAAATATGTGTCGTCCTGCTGTTCAGATGTATAATACGTCCAAAGTTGTATGTTCTTTTTAATTGCAGTTCCTTAATTTGTGGTATTAGCTGCATGCACTCATAATATTTTTTATAGAAATTAAAATTCTGAAATATTGAAAGAAATAAGAAAAGATACCAAATATAATATGTATGCACAATAGTCTAAAGAATGATTAGCTGTTGTTGGTTTTGTTGTTGGTGGTGGTTTTTGTTTTATTTTGTTTTGTTTTGTTTTGGGTTTTTTTGTTTTTATGTTGTTGGTTTTTGTTGGGGGGTTGTTGTTGTTTGTTGTTGTTTTGGGGGGGGGTGAAAAATTGTGATTTTTAAACTTAGTACATTTGAAGAGCTTGGAGTGTGTGTGTGTGTGTGTGTGTTGTTGTTGTTGTTGTTGTTGTTGTTGTTGTTGTTGTAGTTGTTGTTGTTGTTGTTGTTGTTGTTGTTGTTGGTGTTGGTGTTGGTGTTGGTGTTGGTGTTGTTGTTGGTGTTGTTGTTGGTGTTGTTGTTGGTGTTGTTGTTGGTGTTGTTGTTGGTGGTGGTGATGGTGTGTGTATGTGTGTGTGTGTGT
>NW_004797757.1:49471-50832 GCF_000002075.1 Aplysia californica
TCCTCCTCCTCCTCCTCCTCCTCCTCAACCTCATCCCCCTCTTACGCCTCCTCCATTTTAAAATGTGTTGGCATGGAACCTTTCGATGTGAAGAAATAGGAAGAAAGTTGAAATGATTCAATTCTTTGAATTGAAGGAGACTTTTCCCTTTTTAAGAGGCGGCTGAGAAAGGTCGAATGGTGACGATGTAAGCGGGGGGTACTTTGGCTCGTGTTCAGATCAGCACTTCGCGCATTGTCTCCTCCGGATTACTCACCCGCCATCTTCGATTTCTCTACTCGGCGATATGCTAGGATTCCTCTCCACGAAAATGGAGATCGGCACAACATTACCAGTATAGAAACGAGTAGAATAAATGGATGGATAAAATACTCATCGAATTCGCCCCCCCCCCTCCCCCGCCCATCGCCACAACCCCCCAAACCGGTCACTTATCTAGTGATGCGATTACGACGAAGCTACCATTTTCCTCGTCGCGTTGCGTCGTAAGCTCTTGCGCCAGACGGGAGATTACCGCCTGTCATAAAGCGATGAAAAGATTGGTGCATTGCAGGCAGAGACGAAGAGGATAATAATGCATCTTCTTAGAGATATAGCGATGGGGTCTTAGTGGTGGCGAGTCCTCTACTTATTCTTGTTTTGAGTACTTTACACTTATAATAGGAGCACTTTTTTCCGTCCTCACACCCACAGAGCTGCTCCGTTTAACTCTTAACAAGGTTGCGCAATTCGCTTTAAGTCTTGATTGTATTATTTGGACTGAATAGTCTGGGAAATCCCTTAAGAGAGGCCCTTTGAAGTAAAGACGTGGCAATGTCCTCTTCAATAATAATTTTGCAACAACAGGAACGTATTAATAATGGAATTATTTTTTCGTGGGTTTTTTAATCCTTTCTTTTTTTTAAACTTCATTGTTCACATTGACTGAAATCTATCAATCAATCTATCAGTCGATCTGAGCGCAAAAGGATGACGTGTAAATTCAGTAGTTTAAGTCAGGTGCACACGTTTCAGAGCGTTAAAGGGTTATTGAGCTAACGACTGAGCTCCCAACCTCCACGTTCCATTTCAGACCACCACCCCCCTCCCCCAATGATCCCTGACCCTTGTATATACATTTCTGTAAGACCACGCTCGTATGTCCTCTAGTAGTCATCAGTGACATATTTAACTAAAGAGAAGAGATGAGATAGGTATTCTTTAGGTTTACGGTCCTGTCCTCCGAAGGGGCGAAATTAACTATGCTCTTCGTCGGCGTCTGTGACATAAAATATAATAATAATATATAGCATCACATCAACGTGTCACGATCTCTATCTCTCTCTCTCTTTCTCTCTCTCTCTCTCTCTCTCTCTCTCTCT
>NW_004797757.1:53477-69966 GCF_000002075.1 Aplysia californica
TTATTATTATTGTTGTTGTTGTTGTTGTTGCGTTAATGAGAAGTGATCGAGTGAGCGTTCATGAACGAAAAGCTGAATTCCTGTTCACTCATAGTGGCACAGAAGTTACCGTGACTGTTGCCTAGTCTACCAACAATACTATACCAGCATAATCTGTCTTTAACCACTGGGACGAGAAAACAGCTCTTACCTGAGTACGACTTCCCACTGAAGTTTTCTTCCTTCCGTGCAGTATCCAATCACAGGATGAGTCGAATGAATATATTATTTATATCCTCCAGGAACGTCTTTGGTCATGCCTCCACAGTCAACTGCGTGCTGCAGCGGGGTTTTTTTTTTCGTTGTTGTTGGTTTGTTGGTTTGTTTCTTGTTGTATTTTTAAATTGTCCACTTCTAGCTTTTAATTTGTTCAGGTGTGTGAGACGGCATACTCCCTTGCGTGATGTTATTACCTGGTAGGTTTTCTGTTTGTTGGGAACTCCGTATGTTGGAATGACGAAAAGCTAAAACCACAAAAAAGAAAGAAATTACCGCATACTGGCGTGTATATTGATAACGTGTTAAAAACGAGGAATTAAAAAATTTCTTTCACTTTGTTTCCACTAAGATTATGTCGACATTGCATCACCGACCGTTCTTCAGAGTCGTTCGTTTTCTTGTCTCTCAAATACACTGTCTTCAGCCGTGATTATCTGAGCAGCGGCCTGTCTTTTCATGCTTGAGTGGTGTCCTGCTTGCTTCGCCAAAGTCACCTCGGGCCTCGAGTAACGCGTATCGAGTGTCGACTTTCACCTCCACGCACGGGTAAGAGAAGTAACTCTGAAACACTTAGCCGTAGCGATGGTCCGTCTCTGTGACAAACGAGCGTCATGTTTACGTTTCTCCCCCTCACACCCACACACACACTTCACTCTCACCTCCCACCCCATGGACCTTTCTGTAAAGTGCCCATTTTCTCGACCGGTGGAATCTGTTTTGTCGAAATGGAAAGTGGGAGCAGTCAGTTTTTTTGGATTTGAGCTGACTTTAAGTCCAACCTCATGCACCTGTAATAAGAAAACTAGCTGAAGTCATCAGTGACTCTTTCTGTCAATCCCCACGCCGTGAAACAGCCTGATTTTTATTTCTGCCGAAAGGTCTGCTGCTCGCCGGCGTTAAATTTTGGTTCACAAACTTATCGAAAACTTAAATTCTATAGTAAATATAACATCAAAGTCGGAATTAACGTTTCTAAATTAACGATTAACGAGAAGAGTCGCAAGTGATTATTTTTCTTTCTGTGAAAGACGCAAAAGTAACATATTTTTATATTAGCAAAGAGACTCGTGAGTGACTTGCTTTTAATAACACAAAAAATAATATTTTTACCATAATTCCTTCATGTGGGTAGCAGTCGCCTTTCGTATTTCGTTTTTTTTTTCCCTCGCTGAATCCAAGCGTGTAACTGCAAACCGGATGTACGTTTGGCGACAAGCCGACTGGAGGCCAAAACTTGTCCTTTTTAACTGGTAGTGTAATAGTATATCTTACCGTTTTAGGCTAAGCCAGAATAAAGTAAACGGGTGAAAATGTGTTGGTCATGTGTTTGTTTGTTTTTTGCAACAGGAAGTAGAGTCAAAACTGTATATGACGGCCAACCGTTGTCGAGGAAGAAATTTGCTTTCTTTGACAGGTAGACGTATTACGCAGTGTCATTCTGTAAAAATTAAACGTAAGGGTGTAAATGGAAAGTACCCGTTTCCACTGGTAATTTTCTTATGCAGATTGGCCGTTGAAACTGGTTCAAGTGTATTTTATTAAGTCCTAATAGTTGGGGGTTTTAAGTTCTAAATTACAAGGATCAAAAGCCGTCTTGTGGATCTAGCAGTATAGGATACAGCAGACGTGCCTTCGTTGAAATGAGACAATGATCAAATAGATCATGCTGCGGATGTTTTGCTTTCTCAAGCGGGCCAGTTTTGCCGTGTGCGCTTTTATCTTACAGTTTCTATCAATAAATAATCGTACAGCAAGATGACTCTGCATACCGATTGAGAAGGGGAAAAGACTTATACCCTGTGCCCATTTGCATGATTGGTTCAGGTTGGTTGGCGGAGGCTAGCCATCTTCTTCTTCTGCTTCTTCTGTCCTGTGGTTGGGGCAACCGGTGGGGCACCACTGCATCTGAGAACCTTCTCACTGTCTTCTGCTTTAATCCGATTGTCACACATCGTCTCCCCTGTCCACTCTGTGATGTTGTCCTCCCATCTCATTCTCTGCCTTCCTCTCTTTCTCTTTCCTTAGTGGGTGATTGGTGGGTGCTCTGGTGTGGTTTGCTTCTTCTTTCCTATCAAACATCTATCGTCCTTATTTCCCCTTTTTCTTTTTTATGTTTGTTACTCTGTTGTAACACCTCTAACCTTCTGGCGCTCATATGACCGTCTGCAGTTGCGAGCGCGGTAAAACCTCTATTCTCTTTCCATGTTGGATTGTTTTGGCAAGTCCTGTGGATCTTGTGACATTCCCATCCCATTTTAATTTTCGTCTGTTCTCTGTGGTCAGAAGATCTTCATGCTGCCCCACTGCGTCGTTTGTGTGTGATTCTGTTCCGTTCCTCAGCATTTGAAATGCGGTCTTTGTTTGAGATGTCAAGGATGACGAAAAGCAACCATCGGGGCACAAAGCGAAAGCAGCCGACGCTGACCCTCAAAAACAAATTCGGCTTTTTGTTTTCCCAAGGCTGCAAGTCGGGCGCTCGGTTTGTGTTAGATAACCGGTCCCCCCAAAAGCATAACAGGACAGCTCCATCTGAACGCTCTGTGATGTAACGGGAAGGCAGGCGAAGGCAGTCCGGCAGTGCAAAGTAGCGGGGTGAAAGGGAGGTCGTAGACATACATATGCAGGGAGGCCGACCACACACGTCCGTCCCCGCCGTTTCCACGCCCATTTCACCACAGTGGTGTTATGTACCAGAATCTATACGTGTAACTGGTTTTATGAAAAAAGGTTTTGCGGGAAAATAAAAACAAATTTAAATTTTCTCTGCTCGAAATTAACTTGAAGGCTATTAAGCTCATGGTAAATAAGTCAAAATACATCTCTGTCCTTCTTCCCCCAAAATATGTTCTTTCTTAACAACACACAGAATGACAATGGCACCAGTTGATTACAACTAACAAAGCGACTCTTATTTCTTCTAGTTATGCGGTTGGGAAAAACGCCATCAGTGAAAAACGTCATGTGTGAAGAACGTCGTTTTTCCTAAAACATTCAAGATGTCTACCCTACCCCTCCACATTTCCCAAACTTTTACTCTACATGTGTGTGTGTGTGTGTGTGTGTGTGTGTGTGTGTGTGTGTGTATGCACGTGCGTGTGTGTGCGAGCGTGCGTGCGTGCGTGCGTGCGTGTGTGTGTGTGTGTGTGTCTGTGTGTGTGTGTCTGTGTATGTGCTTTATTGCGTGTGCATGTATTTGTATGTGTATGTATGTATGTATGTGTATGTGTTTGTGCGTGTGTATGTGTGTGTATGTGTGTGTGTGTGTGTGTGTGTGTGTGTGTGTGTGTACCTGCCGGTGCCTCACACCAACGTGTTATTTTGACACAACACCTCGTTCCGTAACAAGCTCCTTAAAATAAAAGCAATGTTTCTGTACAAAAAAGATGCTTTTGACAGGTTCTTTAAAATGAAGGGGAAAAAACCACAAACAACAACAACAAACACTATTAATACGGAAACGCTGCTAATGAGGAGCTTGTTGCACAAAATAATAACGTGAGATTTTAAAAGATTGTTTACCGTATCTGTGTCCTGTTGATGTCCTCTGTGTAGGTGGTTGGCGGATGCTCTGGTGTGGTTTGCTTCTTCTTTCCTATCAAACATATGTAGTCCTTATCTCCCCGTCTTCTTTTTTATGTTTGTTACTCTCTTGTAACACCTCTAATTTTCTGGCGCTCATGTAACCTTATGCAGTTGCGAACGCATTAAAACCTCTACTAAAACTAAAAAAAGAAGTCCTCTGCCTTTTGGCGTGACTTATCTCATTAAAAGATGGTTAATTTTTTATTCATTTCAAAAATGAATTTCAACATGGCGATTATGTCGAAACCGAAAACGAATATTATTATCAACGTCGTTCTTAAGAATCAAACTCTGAGTTATTGCAATAAATGTCCATTCTTTACCCAAACATTTGGATGTTCAAACATTGCCTAAAACATGTTCAGTCGTTGCAAAAAATATGTTCAGTTAGTGCTTTTAAAAAATACTTAAATATCAGTGTGTGTCATGAAGAGTTTCAGCCGACCACACTTGGGGTGGTGGGGGGAGGGGGTGTGGCCTGTGTGCTGTCCAACTGTAAAGAAAGGAAGGGTTGGTGGGAGTACTTAACGCCATGTCGATTTGATATTAATGAAAACAATTCTGCCCGAAAAAGACAAAAAATCTACATCCAGCGCCTACTGTTCAAGTTAAGGCGACAAAATGGCGGTATCTCCAGGAGTGACAACTGCATGTGCGTTAACTCTCTGAAGACGTTTTGGAGTGTGTACTTATAAAGAGGCATGGTCACCTTATTCATATACATTTTTCCATTATTTTGTTTGTTTGTTTGTTGTTGTTGCTTTTTTTGGTGAAATTCTAATGAGGCAGGCAAAAACATGTATGCTATGAAATATGCAAATTTATGATTCTGATTTGTGAATGATGGTTCGAAATGTGCCGCCGCATTGTTTTTAGTCTCCGATGGTCGGACATGTAATATGTGTCCCCTTCGTCTTTAAAGAGTTAAAAGTACTCCCAGGCCGAGGCTTGGGCAAGGCGAGTTGCTTGGCAGTACGCAACCTTAGAATCACAAAGTTCTATCTGACATTTTTGACAGTTTTGACTTACTTAGACCGTGGGGTCAGAAACCAAATGTTTTATCTGCTGTGTCAAAATCGTAAAATTATTCGGGGTCGTTATTGAGATATTCAAAGAATTGCTTTTGAAAAGCTTGACATGCTACATGTTAAGAAACTCAAAATATTTTACGTCAAATTTATCAAAACTAAGCACTGGGCAGATAGAACTAGATGTAGTAATCCAGCAAGTGGTCGGCCCTGCAAGGGGTGGACGCTGACCCACTGGCCCCACTCGATCCAGGTTTAATGGTAATCTTTCTATCTCTTCAAGCCGTCCCCCATCTGATATAGTGTTGTCCGGCATGTGAATAGTCTACCATTTGTGCCTTGAATGAAGCTGTTGGAGCCAGAAATTGGGACCAGCTTAAGAGGTTATTTTGCAAAGCTCTAAGATTAAGGAATTCTTTTTTTCAGTTAGTGTGGCCATGTAAACATGAAAAAATGTGGGAATGGGACTACATTCTTGGGTATTTTAGAGCTGGAATGTTTCTAAATAATAGGAGGGTTTCAAATAGACGTTCAGATTAAGCATTTTACTCTTGACTATAGAACACAACTTTATTGTTCCTTTCTTTCTCTGACGTGTCTGTATTTTATGGTCGGTTTATGCTTGTCCTAACCCGTCTTTGTGGGTGGCTGGCGGGTGCTCTGGTGTGGTTTGCTCCTTTTTTCCTATCAAACATCTATCGCCTTTTTCTCTCCTCCTTTTCTGTAACACATCTATTCTTCGACACTTATATGACCTTATTGTGTTGCAAGTGCCGTGAAACTCTTACTAAAGCTAACTAACCCCTTTTTCTCCTTCTCTCTCCTCCCCCCCCCCACCTCCTTTTCATTCCTCTCCTCCACCTCAAGCTTCCAAACCCACATTATACTCATAAGATACTCGTGCTCGCATGCATTGATCTTTCTCTCTCTCTCTCTCTCTCTCTCTCTCTCTCTCTCTCTCTCTCTCTCTCTCTCTCTCTCTCTCTCTCTCTCTCTGCCCGTTTCTGTCGCACTTACTCGCTTTCCGCTCGTTCTCTTTCATCTTTCATTATTATTCTCTCTCTCTCTCTCTCGCGCGCGCGCTCTCTCTCTATCTCTCTTCTCCCCCCCCCCCCTTTCTCTCTCTCTCTCTCTCTCTCTCTCTCTCTCTCTCTCTCTCTCTCAGTACATGTTTTGTTATATTATATTATGATATAATATGTTATTATATTATATTATAGCATGCGTATGTGTGTTTCCTCGCCTCCCCCCCCCTCCCACCGATCACCATGCCCCGATTAGTTTCTGCCCTCTCACCCTTTCCCCCACCACTTTTCCCCCTTTTTTCCCCCTCGTTCTTGTCTTTTCATACCAAAAAAAACAACAACAACCCAACAACAAACAAACCTTTTCACCTTCTCAATTATTCCCTGTCTTGAGTTCCAAATGACCTGGTTGTGAAGGATGTGGGTTACACCTGAGTAATTATTCTCCCACAACTGTCAGAAGATGGCCTGGAGTTCTTAAATGTCTTAACTGCGAACTCTGCGTGCGGTAAGAGAAAAGCAAGATTAGCAAGGACACATCCACCTCTTTTAACCCCTTCCCTACTGCGTAGACCTATGTACTGACTTGCATTCTTCTGTTTGGTTTAGCTTAGTGTTTTTTAGCGCTTGCAACTGCATAAATTCAAAATATGAGCGCGCGAAACACAAGTTGATGGCACCCACAACAGTTCATAGCATGGTTTGATTTTGTCCAATGGTCAGGTTTAAAAGGTTTAAAGATTTCACAATGTTGCTTTCTCCGGTACTGGTTCCTTTCTATTTAGCCGCTTTTAAGCTCAAGGGGGCTATGCCGAAAATGCTGTTTTGAGAAAATCGAAGGTAAAGTTTTTGCCCCTTGTTCAGTTTCTTTGAAAGTCAAGGAAAGTTTTCTCTATAACCAAACAAATATACACACCAATGAAACCAAACTTCTCCTAAAGGTAGGGAGATGCCCACTTTTGGTGTAGGTCAAGATTTTTGGAACCCACGAAATCTGGGTTAGTCCGCTTGTCCTTAAAAGCGACCATTTGTCCTATTGGTTCACCGAGGTAGTTTTAGTAAATACCTTTACAGGTTCAGCTTTGTGTGAGTAAAGAGAAGCACACCGACTCAATAATTGCCTTTTAGTGCTTGGAAAAAGTAAAAAGACAAGCAGGAACAACAAAAGGAAATTAAAGAAGTAGTATCTACTTGTGGCACCCTCCAACCACCCGCCCGCACAGCTTGCGCTGTAGTTGTTTTTTTGTTTGTTTGTTTTTTAAGGGGCTGATGGTTTTGTGCTGAAATATCTCTTGAATGAACATGTCGCATATCTTGTTTAACCGAACGTAGATGGAAACAATCCCAGCAGTGAAGGGGTTAAGGTTACTGTGACAATGGGGAAATAAGGCTTCTGATGATTATATTATGGTCTTTTTTCACTGCACTTTTTTGTCTTTTGGGGTGTCACTGAAGTTGTATACCAAAAAAAGCTGAAATGTTTGTTAATGTTGTAGAGTTTGTAAGGGTATTAAGGGTGACACATGTACCGTAATTAATTTTATACCCTCGAAGATTAACTGAAATACAATGGTATTCTCAAGACGCAGACATTACCATTGTTGTAGTAGAGTTGCTGAAATTATTAGATGCTCAACTTTAATATAATGTGTTTTCTTCAGTAACTTAAAAAAAAGCCAACTGCTCTCTGTCTATCTGTCTGTCTGTCTGTCTGTCTGTCTGTCTGTCTGTCTGTCTGTCTGTCTGTCTGTCTGTCTGTCTGCCTGTCTGCCTGTGTGTCTGTCTGTCTGTCTGTCTGTCTTCTCTCTTTTCTTTCTTTCTGTCGTCCCCTCTTTCCATCTCTCTCTCTCTCTCTCTCTCTCTCTCTCTCTCTCTCTCTCTCTCTCTCTCTCTCTCTCTCTCTCTTATTTTGTCTCTCACACTTCACCTTCTTTCTCCACTTTTCTCTTTTGAGAAACTTGATGACCATGTAAGCTGAAATATGTTCAGAGTTTCAATCAAAGCACACCTGCAGGATCAAATAAATAAATATTTATTACTTTCGTCTCGTCTGTCTTGTTCTGTCCATTATTAATTGGTGTAGCTTACTTTTTTTCACCTTCGAAATTCAAACAAAGCCTCCACCCTCTTTGCGCTGGCTCCTTTTGTCATCACCCATCGTTTTCTTTCGTCCATAAAATCTGATCTTTTGGCTTTTCTAGATTAAATTCGTGACGTGTTGTTCGGCTTCACAGTTATTCATTCACCTTCTTTTATTGTACTCGTCATTGATTTTCTTAATTAATGTATTGTGTCCCTATCCTTTGCCATCTTCGCTATGTCACTTTATTTCCGTAACTTTCTTTTATTTTTCCTATCTCCCTCAATTGTTATGTTGACACAGTGCTACCGGGGACTCTCGTCATTGACTCGCACATTACGTCTGTCTGTCTGTCTGTCTGTCTGTCTGTCTGTCTGTCTGTCTGTATGTCTGTCTGTCTGTCTGTCTGTCTGTCTGTCTGTCTGTCTGTCTGTTTGTCTTTCTGTTTATCTGTCTGTCTGTTTGTCTGTCTGTCTGTCTGTCTGTCTGTCTGTCTGTCTGTCTGTCTGTCTCTCTCTCTCTCTCTCTCTCTCTCTCTCTCTCTCTCTCTCTCTCTCTCTCTCTCTCCCTCTCTCTCTCCTTTCATTCTCCAATAAGCGTAATCCGCTGCGTTGTGCTGACTGATTCTGCTCATCAATCCCTCGCTTTTCTTTGTTTTCCGCCCCGGTATTCTTAGCGGCTTTCTTTCTCGTCTGGCTTAGACTTTCTATAGCTTCCTGATTGAAACTCTTTCTGTCGACTTTTCCTGCTAGTTGCATTATTTTTCTTGTGTTTATTTTTCAAATGCATTTTGGATGTTTTTTCCGCCCCAGTTGTTTTATTTTTCTTGTGTCTGCTTTTTAGAAGTATCTTTAAAAGTAGGGTTTTCGGCAAAAGAACGATGGGGGGGGATACAAAGGGATAAGTGAAGGCAGAACGGGGTTGATAGATGAAGAGGTAACCTGAGAAATAAAATAAACACTAAAAGAGAGGGAGGCACGGGGGTAATGTTGATGGTGTTTTAAATGCTATGAGTGATGTTTTTTGCTCGTTGAGATGGAAATTTTGAAATGCTTTGAGGCGACCGTCCCCTCTAAAACCACATAGGTTTTTTTTGTTTGTTTACTGTTTAGTTGTAATGTGACGCCGTACTCAGCCTTGAAAACTATGATTTCGCGTTTTTCTTTGTCCAAGCAGCGCGCCTGGTGGGCGTGGGCGTGGGCGGTTGGCGGGTGCTCTGGTGTGGTTTGCTTCTATCTTCTTTCCTATACAAACATCTATCGCCTTTATCTCTCGTCTACATGATCAAAACTGCGTCGATAGTTCTGTAAAATGCCTACTCAATCAACCAATCAATCAATCATATCTCTCCTCTTTCTTTTGTGTGTTTGTTACTCTCTTGTAACACCTCTAATCTTCGGCACGTATTTGACCTTATTGTGTTGCAAGTGCCGTAAAACTCTTACTAAAACTAAATACTAAACACTTGGTGGACAGGATACTTTCTGGACCAGCGTCTGTGTATAGTGGTTAGGCGATTCGCTGCAGCATGCTGGAGACCTGAGTTCGGTTCTGGAACGGAGATAATAAATTTATCAAGTATCTCTCTGCAGGGATGTTGTGTTCCTCCCAGCCTGTGTTGGAACTGGCATGTCCGCCTCCCAAATGATCTAAATTGTGTCGATGGGAACGTAAAAACACCCATATTTATATAAGCAGAATATACTTTCTTGAAAATGTGTGGAGAGGAGGAATTATAGGCCTCTCTCAGGTTCGAACGTCGATAGGCTTGTTGGCCGTTGCAGCGACGTCATATTGTTACCCTCTCTACTCATTCTGCCTGCTTCGTTTTCGCACATGATAAGCGTTTCTCTGGGGAAGTAGTCTATTCGTAATGGGTACTCTCTCTCTCTCTCTCTCTCTCTCTCTCTCTCTCTCTCTTTGACCGTTGATAACCGCCCACTTGCATTACTCAAGAATATCATGCTTACGGACATTCCTTCCCCTTAAATCTACTTCAACCGTCGAGTGGGGGTCATAGAAACGTACGCAATGCTTTCTCTCTCTCTCTCTCTCTCTCTCTCTCTCTCTCTCTCTGTGTCTCTCTTCTCTCTATTTATTTATTCATTTATCAAAGCTCCCCAGAACATTTGTGACATCTGAGCTCTATGACTCCGGTAGAGTTGGGTTTCCTCAGAATAAAAAGTTTCCTCGCGCTTTTATTACCACCTATAGCTTGGGGGAAAAGCGCAGGAACTTAACGTCGACTGTCTTCCCCTGTTAAATCCCTTTTACTGCTTTAGTCTACAGGAAAACAAAAAGACCTGACGTTGTATTCTCTCACAGCTTTAAATGGTGACATAAACTCTTTCTCCGGTCATTGACATGTTCGGTCCATGAGTGAAGATAGAGTGTGATGGTTTGGATACGTGTACTGTTAAACACTTAATTTGGTATCACATGTGGCAACTTTTAAAATCCTAATGCGGGACCAACCTTGTGTCTTTGGGAAAGACATTTAAATTTTACTCTTATTGTGCTCGATTCTCACTGGTGGGAATTGTAACCGACTGAGACAGACAGTGGAATGGCTTGTCACTATGCTATTGTTTTGCACCTGTTAAATGGATGCTATGCGGACATGACGGATACCTCCTGGGGCGATGCTACTGACTGAAGTGTCTTTAGGCCATTCCCAAAGAGGAGGACATGAATATCTCTATTTCTTATGCGCAGTAGAATTGTAATTGTAAATGGGCAGATTCATCAATGTCATGCTCATAACTGTGCCTGAACTGCAACAGGGAACTGCTGCTTTTTCTTTGCTAATCTTTACTATCGTCATTTTACCTCTACTTCTTTTGTATGTTTGTCACACTCTTGTGACCCGTAATTTCCAGGGTGCCTTGATACTCGAAGCAGACTTTGTGCTGGTGAAGCTAGAGAGGTGAGCAGAGTAAGTCTGATTCCCTGTAAGGACTTCTCTGTTGACATCCACCCCTTGGCGCTCATACGACCTTATGCTGTTGCGAGTGCCGTAAAATCTCTACTAAAGCAAAACAGGACATGAAGGCTAAACATGGCACAAAAAGATCAATACCTGTGAGATGAAATGCCTCAGAAAATTGTTTAATGGCAGAAGGCAACATAGCCTAAGGAACGAAACTGTCAGAAATTTAACAGGAATGAAACCAGGTAAGAAACACATAGGATCAAGTGATTCGGTCATCTGATGAAAATGTCATCATATCAACCGGATGCACGAGCATACTACTCAAAAGAGTCAGGATACAAGGACACGGACAGACTACGCAAAACTTGGCTGGATGTCGTCAAAGAGGTCCACCAAAAGAATAACATATCAACGACAGAAACCACCTACCTAGCTAGCCCTTGACCGAAAACTGCACCTCGAGCATCCAACGATACAAGAGGAAAGAAAAAGTAAGATAAAATAAAGTAACTGAATGATACTTGCTGCGAAGCGGAGAATGTTTCAAAATAATGCATGGTATGTTACGCTATCCATAAATCATAAAGCTCAGTGAGCCTCTTTCGAGAAAGGATATACACTGTGTTAATACAATCTATTTAGTAATCCATACTATCTTTCACCTAACCGGCATCTCTGGTGTAACTGATAGGTGCGTCGCTGTCGCATGCAAGAGACTCGAGCTTGATTTCCGAGCGGGCAGGATTTCTATCGAGTTTCTCGGTCTTTCTGCTTGGGTACGGTCTCTCTCTCTCTCTCTCTCTCTCTCTCTCTCTCTCTCTCTCTCTCTCTCTCTCTCTCACACACACACACACACACACACACACACACACACACACACACACACACACACACACACACACACACTGTCTAGTTTGCCCCTGACGGGTAGGGTCGGAAGCCTGCCTCATAATTAAATATCCAAAGTGTGTCGATGGGGGCCAAAAAATCCACTCACCTACACTTATTTGTTGGGTAATTGTTTACCCTTGCTTACACCATGACAAAATTATGTTTGTGGGGAGCTTGACTGTAAAATGTTCTAGGATGCAGGAAGTTGTGCCGTGGGTAGGATTACCCGCACTTCGTCTTAGAGAACAGCGACGCAACAATAATGTTTGGGTTTAACAACACCCCTATTAGATAACTAATAGATTATCTAAGAGGCGGTACCTCTGGATTTAATGTCTGTCTCTGATAGGACTGAGCCAAATGGGTTACAAGCTTTGAAAACTTCACAAAACAACCTGAGTTCAAATGAACCCAGTCTGGGATTCGAACCAGGGCAATCCACTCCGTAGTCCAGCATGATACCACCAACTGAGCTAAAACAGCGCACACTAAAGCTACACATTTTAAGTGAAGAACTCTGTGCTACATGGGATGGGGGAAAAACTTACGTGTCTGTGACAAGTGACTCGCCGAGCTTGGTACAAAACGTCTCCTCTCACCCCTGGGGAATGGGTTTATTGTGGTTTTAGGTGTGTGTGTGTGTGTGTGTGTGTGTGTGTGTGTGTGTGTGTGTGTGTGTGTGTGTGTGTGTGTGTGTGTGTGTGTGTGTGTGTGTGTGTGTGTGTGTGTGTGTGTGTGGGTGGAGGAGGAGGGGGGGGGGAATGTTGTTGGGTATTTTTCTTTTGGGTTTTTTTTCCTTCTTGTTGTTGATTGTTTGTTTGTTTTTGTTTTTTGTGTTTTTGTTTTTTTATTTCCACATGTTTTTCTTTGAGTGGTCAATTATGCTCATTTTTATATATTTGTTTCCATGTGTCGCAGTTCGTCACCATGATTGTTCGTGTACCGAGGTCTATAGCGTGGCGGATAGGTGCCTCGCCGTTGCACATAGAAGACCTGAGTTCAATTCCCTGTTTGTGAAAGTTTTTTGTTGTTGTTTTGGTTTGGGTTTTTTAGGGTTTTTTTTTTAATCGAGTATATCTGTTTGTCTCCTATGACGTTGATTCATTTTTATTTCAGAGTTGCTCGACTCATAAATTATCTAAATTGTGTCAATGAGTATCTAAAAAACCTCTATAACCACTGTGATTGCAATATCTATCTCACCTTTTTGCTGCTGGGGGACCATAGCATATACTTTCAAATATCCCGTTCTCTGTCCTCTGCTTTTTTTTCCAGTCGTGTCCAAGTTTTGCCGATTTTCGCGACATCTGTCTGCTTCTCCCAACCCTGTTGTGCTTGACCTTCCCATGTCCCTCTGATCCTGGAGATTCTGTCTCAAGGCCTCTATGGTTAAACTCTTCGATTTTCCTAAAATATACCCGGTTCATCTCCACCTTCCCTGTGTCATTTCATTGTCCACTTTGCCCTTACCTTCCCTTTCCAAAGGTTCTTCTATTGTGACATTGACGAACCACATCAGGCCCAAAATTGGCTTAAAGATAGCCTGCATGGTGGTTCACTCCGTGTAACGCCTGAAATAGAAACACGGGAAACTGCATTTGTTAGTTCGTCCCGTTTTTTGGCGTCTATTTGTGGCATTCTCAAGGACTAGTCTTTCGTGGAGGTGGGTGGGTGGGTGGGTAGATTCGAGTAAGCTCTTTATTCCCAGGCTTGTTGCGCTTTCTACTAGCCTCTCTGTCTTTTTGCGGTTGGTTGGAGGGCGCCCCTGGAAGGCCCTACTTCTTTACTTTCCCTCTGTTGTTTCTGTTTGTCTGTCTTACTTTTTCCCACCACTAAATGACCATTATAGCGTCAAATTACATCTCTTTACTTAAACAAACAAATCCGTCGTTTCAGTATTATTGTTAGATGGTTGAACTGGGGAAGTAGTGGAGGTGGTGTTGCTGTACCGTCTCAGTTTGTTGGCCCATCTTTTTGCACCTCCAACTACCTACAATTGTTGTCTCTTACAATTGTTGTCTCCATCTGCCTTCTACTACATCTTTGAAATGTTTGTTAATATTTCATGTAATTGTCTTGCTTGAAATTGCCCTAACATAATGACAACAATAATAACAGAAGAACGAGAACTCGAAAAAAAAGGGGGGGGGGTGTGGGGGAGAAGTAGAGTAAAGAAGAGGAGGAGAAAAAGGATGAGATGGTAGAGGAAGAGAAAAAAGAATACGAATACAGTGTAGTAGTAAAGTAGCAGTAGTAGTAAAAGTAACAACAGCAGCAATAACTGGAGAAATTATGCTGAGATCAACAATTTCGGGAGAAAAATGCATTAAACGTTTCTCCTAGTTATGAGTACTCAATGCTTTAAAACGAGAGGGAGAGGAGAGAAGTAAATATTTGGAAGTTGAATTTAATGAAGCAAGAAGGTGGGAGCGAAGCAAAATACCAATTTGGCTTTTGTCGAGTAATAAACGCTTCACATTCTCCCCTCGCTCTTCACCTGGCTCAAATGGCGCACCTCTAAGTGAAACCGGAAATATGGGTGGTTGGCGTGTGCTCTGGTGTGGTTTGCTTCTTCTTTCCTATCAAACAACTATCGTCTTTATCTCTCCTCGTTCTTTTTTATGTTTGTTACTCTCTTGTAAGACCTCTATTCTTCTGTCGCTCATATGACCTTATGCATTTGCGAGCGCCGTAAAACGTCTACTAAAACTAAAAAACCCGGAAATACGTAAAAGTACATACTCTACTATTTTATGACACAAATCTATTATTTTGCCTCGAGATTCAAGGACTTTTAGTTTGCTCTGTAGTTTGGTGTAACATTTGTAAACGGCATTCATGCATGCTTCACTAAACTGTGCCACCTCTGAAGGACCCTATCCGAGTGGAATGAAAGGACGACCTGTCACTCGATGTAAAGATCACAAGCTCCCCTTGCTGACCACGACAAGTGACGGCCACAGAGTCTTCACATGAACAACAAATGGTGCATTTATGTACCTATTTGTCAGCTGCATTGTTTTCTTTTTATACTTGTAATATATTATGTTTCATTTCAATTAGTCAAATTTGCTAGAGTATATTTTTAGTAAGTTTATGTCTTCTTCTTCTTCTTCTTCTTCTTCTTCTTCTTCTTCTTCTTCTTCTTCTTCTTCTTCTTCTTCTTCTTCTTCTTCTTCTTCTTCTTCTTCTTCTTCGTCTCCTTCTCCTTCTCCTTCTCCTTCTCCTTCTCCTTCTCATTCTCCTTCTCCTTCTCCTTCTCCTTCTCCTTCTCCTTCTCCTTCTCCTTCTCCTTCTCCTTCTCTTTCTCTTTCTCCTTCTCTTTCTCCTTCTCTTTCTCCTTCTCCTTCTCTTTCTTCGCATCACACTTCAGAAGTCTGCTCAGTTCATAAGTCGGTCCGTACAGCTTCTGTTGTAGTGTCAGTGGGGTTGACCACGTTTTCTGTCCCAGGGCCTGTGTGTCTTGCAGTGCTGAAGGATTTGTTCCACAGTTTGGTCCGCCTCTCCACATTGGCATTTTGATGATTGCAATACTAGTTTAAAAACATCTGCACATGTGATGTCTCAGTCTTGTGTGTTGTGTTCTTAGTCTGATGATGGTTTTAGGTTGGATAGACCATGTGGGTGGTTGGCGGGTATTCTGGTATGGTTTGCTCCTTCCCTCTTATCAAACATCTATTGACCTTTTCACTCTTTCTTTTTGTGTTTGTTCTGTCTTATAACACCTCTAACCTGCGACACTTATAATATTACCTTTTTGTGTTGCAAGTGCCATAAAACTCTC
Organism: Aplysia californica; assembly: GCF_000002075.1. Taxonomy (NCBI): domain Eukaryota; kingdom Metazoa; phylum Mollusca; class Gastropoda; order Aplysiida; family Aplysiidae; genus Aplysia; species Aplysia californica. The sequence goes on from NW_004797757.1 coordinate 69,058, forward strand.
ACTAAAACGGCCAGGTCATTGTCGACTTAGTTTTTTTTTCGGTCCGTGATCCGTTTGTTCTCTTATCCACGTCTGTGACCAGAAATTGAATTAAGACGCCTGGCATCGTTATGTCGCTCTTGCGGAATAAAAACCCTGTCATTTTGTGTTTATCTGATTTTAGTGGTGTGAGGCATTCCGTTGCATTTACGTTTAATGGAGCGATGTAATCATTAAATTAAACCTCATCTACCTTTATACCTCACAATTTTATTGGAACAGTGATGATTTCACTTTCGAATACAGCGATGTCTGTGTTGTGGCGGTTAGGCGCTTGGCTATCGCACGCAGGAGACCCGAGTTCGATTGCTGAGTGGGACAAATGTTCATCGAGCATCTCGGTCAGTCTGTTGGGATGTTACCCCCCACAGGCTGGGTCAGAAACCCGCCTCCTAAATTACCTAAATTATGTTGATAGTGTCGTGAATACACCTGCGTTAAAAAACCGTTCAGATACAGAGGTTTCACTGTGAAGTCTGTCCTTTGAAAGGGAATAAGTTCAAGATCGTTGTAAAGACGTACATTCATAAACTCCCATGTCAGTGTCAAGCCTTTTAAAAACAAGGTAACAATGTTTTGGTTTTTCAAAGTTTTCATCTTTTTCGGAAGACAGTGGTTATCTTTAAGTTTCATTTTTAAGAAAATGTTGGCGACGGGTGTCACGCACTCTACACACGTGTTTTCCCAGGAAAGATTGTGGGACACTGAACGGCTGTGTCAAACATACGCTGCAGTTCTAAATATTGCATTTTCCATCCCAGACAGAACGAGGCAGAGCCGTTGAAACAATGTTTCCATAAATCTTTGTTGTCGTTGTTGTGTGTGGTTTAGAAAATGGGGATGGGAATGTTCGTGTGTGTGTGGGGGGGG
>NW_004797757.1:72020-74236 GCF_000002075.1 Aplysia californica
TCTCTCTCTCTCTCTCTGTCTCTGTCTCTGTCTCTAACACACACACGCACACACACGTATATATTATAACTCTTCTTTTCCCCTCACATACACCCTGGTGCCCTCTTTCCATCCCTGTGAAATTGTCGCCAAGGACCGCAATCGTGTGGAGAGTTCATTTCACACAAGACCTCAATCTGTCCCGGAAGCCTGAATCGCGTTGATATGAGGAATCGTAAATTTAGGAAGCTCTAAAGATGTTACACACATTTTCGCGGGAGCCTGCTTCATATCGAGACGTTGGGAAATCTCGGCTTTATCTCCCCATTAAGGAATCAATAATATAATCTGTACTGACATTTCCGTGACGATTAACCCAGGAAATGAATTTTTTTTTTTTTAGCTCTTGTTCGGCTCAAACGTTGAAAACCGGCACCTAAAACGCCGATGTGTTTACTCAGTTGTTGGTCTGGACAATTTATATCACGCCTAAAGCCCTTTTATGGCGAGATTTTCATGTCCTATAAATAACTTGTGTTCGGATTATCCTTCTGTCAGGACTGGTAGTATTTATCATTGCTGTTTAACGTTGTTAATATGCTCTAGCTATTGTGTCAGTTTTAGACTCATCTTTGAGTGCTGGGGTATTTCAACCTACTTAGTTCGTCTTTGTTTTTCAAAAGCGCTCGAAATATTGGGAATCGCAATAGCTCAATTCAGTGTAGGTTTTAGTCTTTATTTCAGGGCTGTAGTATTCCAACCTACTTAACTCAACTTTCTCTTGCAAGAGCTCTCGAAATATTGGGAACAGCTCAATTAAGTGTCGGTTTTAGTCTCACTTCTGAGCCCTGGGTACTTTGTCTTGCTATAACCAGCGAGATATTCGGACTAACTCAATCCGGCCGTGACATGGAACAATGTTTATCCTGGGGACGAGACAAATGCGACATGGGGTACTCCCACATTTGGTCAAGTTTGTCGCCAACTGCGCAACGTCAACGGGTTTTTTTTTTCTTTTGTTGTTCGTTATTTCATTCATTTTAATTATATTTTTGTACATGTACGTAAATGGTCGAGCACAGTTGAAGTTGATCACGAACTCGTAGGCTCGACAAAGTGTTTTCTCAAAATGATATCCTTGATATCACCCTACACTCGTGTCTCCATGATCTCCCACCAATTCACCCTTCGCTCGTGGGTGGTTAGCAGGTGCTCTGGTGTGGTTTCTTCCTTCTTTCCTATCAAACAGACATCGTCTTATCTCTCCTCTTGCATTTGTTTTGTATGTTATTCTCAGGTAACACCTCTAATATTCAGCATTTATATGACCTAATTGTGTTGCAAGTGTCGTAAAACTAAACTAGAGTTTTTAACTCCCCCCGGGGCAGTGCCACTGACTGTAGTGTCTTTAGGCCATTCCCAAAGGGGGGACATTTCTCGTTCAAGCACAGTTGAATTGTAAATGGGCTGATTCATCATGTCACGCTCATAACCGTGCCTGATCTGCAGCAGGGAACTGCTGCTTTTTCTTTCCTAATCCTTACTGTTGTCATTTTCCTCTACTTCTTGTGTATGTTTGTCACTCTCTTGTGAACTGCTATTTCCGGGGTGCCTTGATAGTCGAAGCAGACCTAGTGCTGTTGAAGCTAGAGAGGTAAGCAGAGTAAGTCTGATTCCCTGTGAGGACTTCTCTGTTGACACCCACCCCTTGGCACTCATATGACCTTATGCAGTTGCGAGCGCCGTTAAACCCTCTACTAAAAAAAAAAAGTTTTAAAATGCATTGCTTCCCCTTTGCACCCAGCTGACGACTCTTTAGATACACTTACTTTTACGCTTCAATGTCCCCATCTCCACCTCTGCCCCCCACCCCCCTTTTTTTTTACCTTCGTGTAACACTAATCTTCGGAACGTATATGACTTAATTGTGTTGCAACATTCTTCGAAAACTAAACGAACATACTCTGACGGAACTTTAAGAAAAAAAACGACTGAAGTCCAAGGGGACATGCTGCTATGACAGACGAAGCAGGTGGGCCGAGTGAAGCGTGAATGGGTAATGTATCTACTGTGTCCACGGCCTGGCATGTGTGTGTCTTTTCTTTTGTCTCAGAAGCGTGGGTGCTTGTCAGGGGGAAAAACTGTTGTATGTTTTTGCGGTCAGGCGAAAATCTAATTCGGTCCGGCGAAAAGTTGTCACGCTTGACAAGTCTTGAGTGTATAAAGCGAACTCAAAC
>NW_004797757.1:75460-77827 GCF_000002075.1 Aplysia californica
CTATCTATCTATCTATCTATCTATCTATCTATCTATCTATCTATCTATCTATCTACCTATCTCTGTGTCTCTCTCCCTCTCTCTCTTTAACAAGAAATAACCAGAAAAATAATCCGTACAACTTATGTTCCAATACAGTTACAGAGTGCTTCTCCGTAGAAATGACAGATCCTGCTTGTTAAGACTTCAAACAGGAAATGATGAAGTTAGAACCCTGAAAACCAGCCTAGTAAAATACGTGTCTAGTGAGGTATTTTTAAAGAAATAATATTCTCTAATGTGAGCCTTGCGTTTTAAAAGCAAGATTATTAATTTGTTACCACACTGTTCATGTTTCGGTTCAATTAATATTTTGAACAGGATTGTAGTATCTGCAGAGCAATGTGAGGGATTGTAAAATGAGGCGCTCGTTAAAGTAATAAACAAGTTGATCGGAAAGGCATCAAGAACAATTGAATATCTGCACAAATAAAACTTCTAAAAAAGCCGGGAATAATGCTAAGTGACCATAGCCACCCTCTGACATCTGAATTTCAATTATCGACCCGCAGTAAACGATACATTTCCAAACACAAAGCAAGAACAGACAGATATAGAAATTCATTCGTACCAACTGCAGGAGGTTATTGAACACACAGTGATACAAATGAAACAGAAAGAGAGAGAGAGAGAGAGAGAGAGAGAGAGAGAGAGAGAGAGAGAGAGAATTTTACGGACCGAGCTGTTTCAGCACGCGAGACATGTATTTATTAATGTCCTGTCTTGTTGTGCATAAGCGTGAGTGCACCTAACCTTTGTAACACCCACTGCCATTGTAAACGACCAAGACAATTTCTCCCTGCCAGATGAATTAAGATTGTCACTGTCGTTGTAACACAATAATTATGATCCTATGGTGCTTGGACGAAGCAAATCTTCTAGCACAAATGACAAACTCATAGGACACAAGGTCAGCCCCTCTTTCCACACTCCTGTTGATAAATAACACTGATATAAACACACACACATACACACACCCACATACCAATACACACACACTGACACACGCACACACACACACATGCACGCACACACGCACGCGCACGCGCACACACACACACACACACACACACACACACACACACACACACACACACACCCCAATACACACACGCTCACAAACATCCATAAACACACATCAACACAATGCGAAAGAGACATGGGGGATGAAATAGAGAGTGGGAGAAAGGGGTGGGGTGTAGAAGAAGAAAGAGAGAATATTGCTCCATTTGTTTCCTTTCCTGTTAGACGACACAATTAAGAAAGCAAGGAAACGCGTAATGGTGTGAGTTTTCAGCACTTTGGCGGCTCCTCAAATTTTGCCCGTCGGATGAAACAGCGTCGTCCTTGGGGACTCAAATTCGCTTGTGATTGATGTGTCTTTGCTGGGTGGAGGCCAAGACATAAAACTGCCTTGTAGAAACAGGACTCGCGCCGAAGACTCTGCCAAGAAAGGCGCATATGTCGTTAATGTTAGCAGTAGCGGAAATGGTGGTAATAGCAGAAATAGTGGTAACAGCAGCAGCAGCTGCGGCTGTAGTAGTAGTAGGAGGAGTAGGAGGAGTAGGAGGAGGTATAGGAATAGTAGTAGGAGGAGAAGGAAAAGGAGGTGGAGTAGTAGTAGTAGTAGTAGTAGTAGCATCAGCATCAGCAGCAGCATCAGCAGCAGCAGCAAAAGGAGGAGGAGGAGTGGGAGGAGGAGTGGGAGGAGGAGAGGGGGGAGAGGAGGAGGAGGAAGAGGAAGAGGAGGAGGGAGATGTCGTCGTCGTTATTACAACAAGGTCTTTTATCTTGTATATTATATCAATATTCTTGTTGCACGCATAGTGTCGTCTGATACCCTCTTTTCAGTAAATGAACTGCCTATGAAAAATTTGTCTAGGGTAATGGGCTCCCAAGCAAGTGGGGTTTTTTTTAGAGGCAGATCTTTCGAATGCAACAATCATATTATTATTATTTGACAGGAGTGAACCAAGTAGGCACAGAGCCTTGACAATTGCCAGACTGTCTAAGATTAGAGTACTCCTTTTGGGTTTCGATCTGAGTCAATTCGCACAGTGCCCATCGTGATACCGAGTTTACGTTGGGACCATGTTGTAATGGCACCTTAACAATGATAAAAGAAATCAGAGATCAGATGGGTGGAGCTCTTGTGGTTTAGGGGTTAAGGTGTTCGCCTCTGATTCAATAGGTCCCGGATTCGAATCCGGATAGTGACTTAAAAATTTCTTCTCTAACATTTTCTACTTTCACTTCCTTGTCTGCTCTCTAACAATACTTTCGTCTCCAATTTCTGCCCCCACCCCTCCTCTCCCCCCCCCCCCCCCT
>NW_004797757.1:77937-79544 GCF_000002075.1 Aplysia californica
GGGCTCTTCACTCTTTCTGCAGCCTTTCTACTGCTATTCTATGGCTCCTTTTACTTCTACCTTTCAGACAAACGCCTTCTCGGACAAAGGGCAAAAAATCCCTGAGGTCCCGTGTGCAAGTTGCGCACGTTAAAGATCCCTTGGTGGTCCAAAATCGATAAGAGTTGGCTTCCGCCGCCACTCGTGCAAAATTTAAAATTCCCTACCAACTGAAAATGTTTAATGCGTTCCGCGCGCTCACATGACCTTATTAAATATGCACTTGCGAGCGCCGTAACACACTTACCAAAAAAAGAAGTTTATTTTTAAAAAAAGAGATAAGTATCTTCGCTTGTCTGCATTGGGGTCTCCCATCAAACATGTTATTCTCGGATGTTAAAAGTTGAATGGTGTTGTATGACAGTCTGCACAGGCCTTACTTAAAGTGGCCCAAGCTGTTGCAATTTCAAGAAGTGCGCAACATTTGAATGAAATTAGTAACCATTTAAGGCATCTCGAAAGTTACGTGCAATGCTATTTAGTGAGTCTGTGTTTATCTGTCGTGCTTGGAAAATTAGGGAAAAAAACTCACAACGGAGCACACAAATGTCTTTTCAGCGTAATATGACGTTTTTTTACGCTTGCACGTTTTCCTTTGGTCTTGGGGCGTTTAGGAGGTGGTAGAATTGTGCTTAAAAATGCATAATGTAAAGAGAAACGGACGTCCCGTTTATTTAATGAGTGGAGCGCAATGACAGTTTGTCGATTCCTTTGAGATGATTGTCTTTGTCGAAAATGCAGAGTGTTGGATGTAACTGATCAAACTTTCGATCCCAGAAACTTGAGCTGATGCAAATTGCTCCAGGCTCAGTTCGTTTATTTATCTTGCTACTGTATCCTTGGTTTTCTTTCCTGCCACGATGGCGTTTGTGCACCAGGATGTTTGTTGTCTTGTTATTTCTTCATTCGGTTAAACAAAAGAAGAGAAAACAAGAATTGAACGGGTGATCGTGGTTTAATTTTTACTGTATATTTTATCACGCGATGTCCAGACTTTAGCAAATGATGTTGTGTCGTTAAAAGTACAGTTGAATCCACACCACAGTAACTAATACATGTGCATACTCTTGGTTTAAAAAAACAAAAAAACTTGACTTTTCTCCCATTAACTACTTCCTGCTGATTGGTGTTCATTAACGATTCCATTGTGTACTACTTGTTTATGGCGAAGCAACCTGTGGTCTGATTCAACAAATAATAATACCAAATTAAATAGCATTTGTGTAGCACATTATTATGCCCTCTCAACCGCAAGCTCTATGTGCTTTGCAATTTATATAAATACCCCTGTTGACCCTAGAACTCTCAGAAAGATCTTGGGCTTCCAGGGAAGTATGATATTGTGTAAGCAGTCGATTAAGCATTTAAATTGACACGATCTTTTATCGGGTATCTATTCCTGCCTGGGCGAAGTGTAGAAAATCTGAAAGAAGGGCCTTTCCCAAGGACACAACGTCGGACTGCTAGCGGATTTTGAACCTACAACCATTCAGTTGCGACGAGCCTAACAAACCTTAACACAATACCACCGACGCCACACAAGACTTAACGACTCTCTCTCTCTCTCT
>NW_004797757.1:81978-90230 GCF_000002075.1 Aplysia californica
CACACGCACGCACACACACATACACACACACACACACACACACGCGCACGCACACACGCACAGCATCAGCCACAACGCCAAATTTGATAAGACTGCAAAATAATGGTGTAATTTGCACACAAATCTACAATGTAAAACACAACTTGATCCCAACTGTCTACTGACTGTCTTCGCATTCTCGTTCATTATCTTACTGCATACGATCTCGACTTCATTTAAAAAATGCCGTCTTTGCAAATACAATCTAACCTGCCTAAACCTTCATAGATGTCACGTGTATTTAACCGGTCCTATGTGTGGCTCAAGACAAAGCATAACATTTATAATATACTACACAAATGTGAGGGTACGGTGGCGGAGCGGTTAGTGCGCTCGTCTCCGAAACGGAAAGTCTGGGTTCGAGTCTCGGTTCGGACCCGGATTTTTTTCGCCCCCTCCTGCCCACCCAGCAATAATGGGTACCTGACTTCGAGTTAGGGAAGTAAAGGCGGCGTGGAAAGGAACTGGCCACCCTACCACAATATGCCGAAGGCCCAGGAAGTTGTCTCACTAACAAGGCAATCCTCAATGTCCGGATCGGATGCCGGAACAACTTTACTTTTTTTTTTACACATGGTCATGAAATTGGGCTATTTTTATAACTTGGATTTTACAATAATAATAACCCCAAAGAAAAGCGATGGCATTCGATAAAATAAGACTTCCCCACGTAGGAATAATTGTACGTACGACATCTTTTGCACGTAACAGTGAAGAAGAGTCTTACCATTACACTGTTGAGCTGGTTTAGCTATAAGCTACAATATTAATCTGAGTTGTCCCCTGAATCGGATCTGAGTATGACGTCTTTGTAGATTTTGTGGAATCAAGCACGAGCAGGCCAACTCTTAAGTATATCATGGCACTGCCTTCTTGCATATTAATCTGCATCGTCGTCTTTAGTGTTGCGGCAAGGCGCTTTGCTCTCGCACGCAAGACGCCCCAGTTCGATTCCCTAGTTGGGAAAAATTGCTGTCGAGTATCTCAGTTTTTCTGCTGGTATGCTGTATCCCTTAGAGCCCGAGTTGACCCTGACAGGCAGGGCCGGAAGCCCTGTCCCTAATTAGTTTAGTTTTAGTACGCATTTTACGGCACTTGCAACACAATTAGGTCATATAAGTGCCGAAGATTAGACACGTTACAAGAGAGTAACAAACACAAAAAAGGAGGGGAGATAAAGACGTTTGATAAGAAAGAAGGAACGAACCTCGCCAGAACACCCGCCAACCGCCCACTTTCCCTTTTTGATCTAAATTGTATCGTTGGAGAGGTAAGATATCTACATTTTTTTAAAATGAAATATATTCTGCCAAATCGAAATAGCGTCAGGTAAAACGCATTCTACTTTACAGATACCCTCTTTAATTGGCGAGGCCAAGATCGTCATAGCGATCCGCTGTGTTGTTTTTTCTCATTCGTGCGCGGATCCGATAAATGCACTCAATGATATCACTAGGTCAGGTGTGTCAATCGTTGTTGGTTTTTTTACTCCTCATGTTGAAGGTGAACTTAAAATTAAACAGCGGTTCTCAAATTTAATCGAGGTTAATAGGATTTAAGTTGCCGCAGAAAAATAGTGATTATTAAGGTTTCACAAACATTGCAATGTGGGTTTTGTTTCCTTGATATATAAACGGGAGATTTTGTTTTGTTTTGGAAAGACTTGGTGGTTCAGTGTTAGTGGGTTCAGGGAGCGGGGTTGTTGCTTACGGCAAGGTGGGTGTAATTTAAGAAGATTTTTTTTCCGCTTTCGACTTTCATTTCAATAATATTTTCTTAAATTCCTGTCTTATGTAGAACTGCACTGTTTTCTTTCCCGTGCTTTTACAAAGTTACCACACACACACACTCACAAATGCAGTCAGGGTCTTAGAAGGTGTGATGGGTGGTGGTTAGGGGGACAGAAAAAAATCCTTGGTCGTGTATTTGAACTTGGCTGCTTCTGGTGCTTGATCAGAATCTTCAAATATCAGGACATCTCAAAGATAGAATTGTGGCGTTCCTATCGTTTTTTTTTTTTCCACATCCCAAAACGATTGTGCCCTTAAGTAGTTAATATTTCAGTCTATTTGTTTGTTTTTGTAAAGTGTTTTACGGCGCTCGCAACTGCATAAGGTTATATGAGCGCGCGGGACAAACCTAATATTTTCAGTTGGTAGGAAAATTTGAATTTTGCCCAGGTGGCGGCCGAACCCTACTCTTATCGATTTTAGACCATCAAGGGATCTTTAACGTGCGCAACTTGCACACGGGCCCTCCGAGATTTTTAGCCCTTGTCCGAGAAGGCTAGGTGTAGATATTTCCTACCAGAAGATCAGGGGTGTGGCTGAAAGACAGCAGTAAGAAGAAACGAAGGAGTAGCAGTAGAAAGGCTGCAGAAAGAATCAGGAGCCCAGAGGAATGGGCAAAGGAGGTGAGGGGGTGGCGGAAGGAAGAGGAGACAAAAGCAGACGACAGAACATTGCTAGAGAGCAGGAAATGAGGTGAAAGGAGACAAATTTAGAGAAGAAAATTTTTAGGTCGCTACCCGGATTCGAACTCGGGGCCTTTTGAATGAGAGGCCAACACCTTAACCTCTAGGCCACGAGAGCCCCCTTTCAGTCTATGATCGACTCTTTTGCAATCAAAGCTCCTTAACAATTAGGCCATAATACCTTGTGGTATGTAAATTCCACTTTTATTGACATTCTTGGGGTGAGATTTGGTTTAAAATAGCGTACCGGGACATAAATAAAAACGAAGAAAATACTTTACAAGTGTGTATCAATGTCACTTTATCTAGAGTATCACACAAATACAAGAAGTGAAAATACATTGCTTGTCGACACTACGCAGTGCCTTGTTTTTGAGCTGGGGATATCCTGTCGTGCTCAAGAACGTACCCCAGTGATCACCCACCGAAGCGCTGTGTCAGCGACATACGCTTGATCTTGTTGTGAGCCTTAGCTCTCTCTCTGTCTCTCTCTCTCTCTCTGTCTCTGTCTCTCTCTCTCTCTCTGTCTCTCTCTCTGTCTCTCTCTCCCTCTCCCTCTCGCTCTCTCTCTCTCTCTCTCTCTCTCTCTCTCTCTCTCTCTCTCTCTCTCTCTCTCTCTCCCTCTCAAACATACCCTCTCAGCTCTCCCAGGATTTAAAATATTACTTCAGGAACCCGTCAACAACGTTTTAGAGCTAATTTGTATTCTAACGTCACCCCGTAGACTACCTTGATCATGGTGTGTCACACTAGTTCATTTTACCGTGCCATGGTTCCAAGGAAAGGCTATCTAGGTTCTTTAACCTTTGATTTCATCTTTGATCGGTTTTTTTAGATCACCTTAACCGCAAACAGTCACGACAGCAGTGATCGATACCTGCCTTAGGGGGTTAGTGCTTACCGACATATCCATCAGAGGCTGGAGAGATGCGACGCCCGAGCTGGAAGACCAAAGAGATGGGGGGTCAGATTGTTAAAGGGCGCCGTTATTGACGATCACGACAGCTGTTATTTCTGGACACACCAGGCGACATTTTAAGTTCGAAATCATGTCGTGATGCCATTTGACGTGTGAGATTCTTTGAGAAATGGGCTTTAAATTCCGAGTGACTTGTTTTTACTGAAAAGTCTATTTGTTTAAAAAGATTTATCGTACCTCAAGTTAAACAGAAATACCAGTGTATTTCCTCCTTCTTGTAAGATTGTCTTTGGACCCAATGGCTGACTCTCTCCCAGATAGCCCACACCATAAATCCAGCGACCAAGCTGACAGTCATTTGGTACAACAAGAACATCGTCTTCAGTTCCAATGCCAGACTGATGCCTTCCCTGGTTATGTCCATATGTTCTATGCTTGTGAAACGTTTATCATATCAGCAGATATTGAAAGTAGGATACAGACGCTGGAAATGAGATGTTTCCACGAACTCCTGTAAATCTCGTATGGAGATCATAGTAATGAAGTAGTGAGAACTAGAATTGGAAACACCATTGAGCCGTATGAAGACCTCTTGACTTTAGTGGAAAGACAAAGTAGGACACACGCCTGTCACGCACAAACATTTACTCAAAGGAGAGAAAGCTCCTTTTTGTGTGGCGTGCAACACATATTTTACAGTTCGGTACCTCCTGACGGAATGTGTCGACTTCAACGATATACGTTAAAAATGCTTTAGATGTAATTTGGCATTGTTAATCCGAGAAAACTTGTAAGTTTTATTAAGGAAGTAGATTTGTTTAATAGGGTATAAAATGTATAGTTATTGTTGTCGGTGCATATACATACACTGAAATTAATATTGTAAATAAAAATGTAAATAAGAGTCTTTACCATATTTACAAACATTTTCATAAATGTCTGTCCGTCCTATATAAATGCAATTATTAATTATTATTATTAACATGACGATGATATGATCGTGTATAGTTTCGAGCGCCGAAAAATTCTAACTAAAACATGACATGATAGACTTGTTGCAGTAAAACCTGTTGGCACGTACATGACCAAAATTGAGTCGATAGTGCCATAAAACACCTACTCAATCCAATCAATTAATCAAACAAACGTATGTGGTACCGCCACAGCTCTGTGATCAAAACAAGGGGACAGATAGGGGGGGGGGTCAAAATGTTCTTCAAAATAAACAAAGAACCTGAATAGACGGAAGGCTGTGATGTAGAGTATGAAGCAAAGAATCTGTGTTTGTGTAGTATATTCGTCCAGTATGCTCATAATATAATAGAATAAATGCCGGCATTGCAAAAGTATTGACATGTCGGAACTTTCTATTTCTGAGGAAAGAGTATATTCAGAATCTGCATCTCTTACAGATTATCCAAGATGACATCAAATGAATACCTTTTCCAATATTCTTTGTTTTATTTTGGATGACTATAGAGGCAACTTTGCGACAGATCAAATAGAGGTAAACGACCTCAAAAGTTTCTATAAGGTCTAATGTTAGATACAACTAATGCGTCTACTTTTGTCGTCCTATTTCCTTTTCACTTGTCCGTTGCCCTTACCAGCCAGTCTTTTCCCATCCAACACTATATTTAGTAAACAAAATACACTTTAAAACAACAGATAGAGGTGCAAGTAGTCTGAGGTTAGTGCAGGAACCAAAGTTCCGTCGAAAAAATAATTACGCAATTATGGGACAGAATCATAGTCTTTGAGTGCTCGGCATAACGGATGCAATTTGTGTCGTATTGCTTGGGTAATTCCGGTACATGTACTCGTTCAGACGAGTCTGGACGAGAAAACATGGACTCGCTAAAGATACAGCGGGGAGAGACATGTACGTGAAAAGAGGCAGTCAATAATAGGGGAGAATATCATGTTACTTCCACTTTTGAAGAGACACACTTGTCTTAAGTTAATCTTTTGGGTGTTCTATTTCAGAAAAGAAAAGGGATTTTGAAATATTCGTTTTTATTATCAAGATCTCAGGGTACAGTGCAGCGAATTGATTCGTGGGGTGGGTAAAATGTCTATTGAAAGTGAAAGGAGGCGACGGAAAAGAGAATGTCATGTTCACCTCTGCTTTTTACTTTCTTTTCAGGTGGGTCCAGAGTGGGTGGTTTTGTGAAAATTGGAGAGAGAGAGAGAGAGAGAGGGGGGGGGGATAATACATGTAAATAGGAGTGAAAGGAGTGCTGCAACAAATTGTTTGCCACTTTAAAATATCCATCAGAAGAGTTGCCGATAGATTTATAAGAAATAGAACGATTTTTTAATGTACTTTTTTGCACACAAAATAGATTCTACACCCTTCTCACTAAATATGCCCTTCTCTCTCTAAAAAAAAAAAGGGACACCTTTTTTGCAAAGATACCACCTGCACCCTGTGGCCCGTGGGATTTGCCGTTTCTCGTTCCACACTCATTGTATAATCCTCGGGTTCGGTTCTTGCAATGGGGCGGGTTAAATAAAATTACCTTTCCTATCAAACATCAATCGTCATTATCTCTCCTCTTTCTTTTTTGTGTGTGTCTGTATTACTCTCTTGTAACACCGTTAAATCTTCGGCACTTGTATGGTCATATTGTGTTGCAAGTGCCCTAAAACATAACCACCCCATCTTCCTCTTGTGTTAGTAAGCGAAATGGGAATATTTCTGTGTCTCCATTCGTCAGAAGACGACTATTTTGCTCGTGGTCAGAATGAGACCAGAAAGGGTAAGATAGTACTGAGTATCGTTCTATGGCGGCTCTGACTTGTACTCTGCCTTGAAACACCATACAAAATGTAGCTCTACATTCACTTTCTTCTGAATGTTTGGCGAAGTTGTTTTCTTCAAGGGTTTTGTTGTTGTTATTGTTGTTATTTTGTTTTGTTGTTGTTGTTTTTTAAATTTTATTTTGTTTGTTGTTGTCGTTATCGTTTTTGTATTGTTTTGTTTGTTGTTATTGTTTTTTGTTTGCTTTTTTAAACACATTTTTCAAGACCTGGAAAGGTATTATTCACCTGTCATGTTCCGTTTCCTCCCAAAATGAACTTCATTTACCCCTTAGTAAACCACCGGTACTCAGAGAAGAGAAGAGTACTGTACCCACAAACCCAACAAATTACTCGTGGTCGAACTCAGGAGGAAGTCTCAAATTTATCGCTGTTTTCACACGAAATAATATGATTTCTACTGACGGGCAGACCGGCTCACCTTTTCAACTCGACCAATATTTTCATTTATCCAGCTGCTGCGGCCACCTTTTAACCCCTTGACTCTCACCGCTTGCTTCCATCTCCGCTGCCCCTCCGTCCAACTATCTACTGTCGGTGTGTTTCTCTATTTATGGTACAAGGATATTTCTGTCTTTTATAGTTTGATGATCAGTTCCAACCCCCCCCCTTCTCTCTCTCTTTCTCTCTCTCTCTCTCTCTCTCTCTCTCTCTCTCTCTCTCTCTCTCTCTCTGCCTCTCTTTGCCTCCCTCTCTCTCATCCTCTCTCTCTCTTTCTCCCTCTCTCCCTCCCCCCCCCTCTCTCTCTCGTCCCCATTTATCTACCTCTCTATGTGGGTGGTTGGCGAGTGCTCTGGTGTGGTTTGCTCCTTCTTTCCTCTCAGACATATATCGTCTTTATCTCCTCTCCTTCTATTTTGTGTTTGTTACTCTCTTGTAACACCCCTAATCTCCGGCACTTATATGACCTTATTGTATTACAAATGCCGTAAGACCCTTACTAAAACTATACTACCTCTCCGTCTCCCAATAATATAGATAGATGGAAGGTTTGTTTTTGTTTTGTTTTTGTAAAGTGTTTTACGGCGCTCGCAACTGCATAAGGTCATATGAGCGCGCGGGACACACCTAATATTTTCAGTTGTTAGGAAATTTTGAATTTTGCCCGGGTGGCTCAGTGATTTTAGACCACCAAGAAGGCTAGGTGTAGATCTTTCTTTCCAGAAGACCAGGGGTGTGGCTGAAAGACAGCAGTAAGAAGAAGCGAAGGAGTAGCAGTAGAAAGGCTGCAAAAAGAATCAGGAGCCCAGAGGAAGGGGCAAAGGAGGTGAGGGGGTGGGGGCAGAATGAGGAGACGAAAGCAGACGACAGAACTTTGCTAGAGAGCAGGAAATGAGGTGAAAGGAGACAAATTTAGAGAAGAAAATGTTTCAGTCGCTACCCGGATTCGAACCCGGGACCTTTTGAATGAGAGGCCAACTCCTTAACCTCTAGGCCACGAGAGCCCCCCATAGAAAGTTTAAATAGATAGATAGATCGATAGATAGATAGATAGATTATCACTCTTCGAGGTTTTCTTAAATTGTTTCATTCCTATTGCACGCTAACTTTCAAACGGAGAGGCCGCCTTTTTTTATAGATAGCAACCCTTTTGAACTGATCGTAATCACAGCCACCAAAGGGTAAATGTACTCTGGAAAATGTAGTAACCACCGAGCTAGTGGGCGGAAGCTAGTAGAGGTGATTATCACCTCGTGATAAAGTATCCAACTCACCCTTGACAAATTGGAAGCGTTTACACGCGAATCACGGTGTTTACCTTCCAGCCAAGAAAATTGAAGAATGTTGAACCCCTTGCGGCTTATCGCCTGGCATCGGCCAGGTCATCTGTAGTCTCAGTAGATGGGCTTGAAAGAGAATGAGAAAATGCTTGCTTTTGCACTTTGTGAGCTTTGGGCTCTCTTGTACTAGCTTCTTTTTTTCTCTCCAATTTTGGCGTAGTTAGGTGTTGAACGCGATTGACCCACATCACATAATAATAATAATGATGATAATAAT
>NW_004797757.1:95449-96441 GCF_000002075.1 Aplysia californica
GGGGGGGGGCAGAAAGTGAAGGAGACGAGAAAGTTGGCATTTTGAAAAAAGTCACGAACTGGAAGAAAAATCCATTGAAATGAAAATGCTGAGTATTTAATTTTATTTGCGTTATCTTTTGCTGACACAAGCTGCTTGCAAGGTCAGTGACGTAAACACAGTAGTCATGATAATTGTACTGATGACTATGCAGAAAGAATCTGGGGGTAGTAATGAAAGAAGACGTGCCCATATTTGGATCTCCTTTCTTTCAAATCGTGAACTAGATTTCTTCTGCCATATTATACTTTTCGGCACGTGCACATAATCAGGCAATGATTTGCTCTAACGTCACTTCCCCAGAGAGCACTCTATTGAAATAATTCAGGCACGTACTGAAGTCAGGTGTCCGCCTGGTCTAGTCTGACATCAGTTGCTACGATGTTTGTGCTTTTAATGTTCAAAACACTAGAAAATGCTAATCATCGAGAGTATTTTCCCGTTTTCATTTTGGTAGTGCTGTCGAATAGAGAAATCTTTCACCGTAAAATTCACGATTGATAATCAGTGGAATGGTTGGACCTTCACGTTGTGAGAAACTGTCTTGTCGTTTTGTGCTGACTGTCTTTAGACAGCGTGTCTTCTCGTCTCTCTCCGCAAAATTAGATATCTTTAATTCTGTTATCACAAAGGCCAGGGTTTCGATTTATCAGTTTGAGTGATGGCTTCTTGTGCCAATGCCTTTCCGATTTTAAGCGATACATTGTCTGTCCCTGAGAACTACCGGATGTCTTTGTACTATTTTGTGGCTGTGAACCCACTTGTCGAGTTATGTTATGTCGATGGAGCAAGTGATATCAGAACTATTGTCAAGATGTCACCCCCCCCCCCACCTTTTCCCTTCCTTTCCTTTTCACCTTCCAAAAATTGGGGAAATGCACTCATTTGTTTTCTGTCTTGAGGGGCTTCAGTGGCTAAGTGGTTCGTGACCTTTCGCTCACAAATTGTGAGGA
>NW_004797757.1:97890-99004 GCF_000002075.1 Aplysia californica
TTCCCTGTAAGGACTTCTCTGTTGACATCCACCCCTTGGCGCTCATATGACCTTATGCAGTTGCGAGCGCTGAAAGACCTCTACTAAAACTAAGACCATGAGGTCAAGAACCAAATGTTCCATCTATCTGCTCTATCAAAATTGTAACATTATTCAGAGTCGTCATCAAGATATTCTAAGAATTGCCTTCGAAAAAGCCGACGTGATGTGAAACTCAAAGTCTTTGACGTCAAATTTCTCGAAAGTAGGCACTGTCATATAGACTTTGTAACCCTGAGGTAGCGTAGTGTTGATTTGGTTCCTGTTCTGTTTGGTGGTAGTTTGTTGGTTGTTTATGTTTTGTATATTTGTTTGGGAAGGGGGGAGGGAGGGTTGATGTTATGGGTTTTTAGGGGGAGGAATGCTAATTATTTTTCCGTTGTGGTCTTTCAGAAGATTTGTTCGCTTGTGTGTTTGTTGTATTTGTACTTGGAAAAGTTTTATGTTTGGAATAGCTGCTCTGTAGCTGGTTAGACCAGGAGATGTTATTCGGTTCCTATTGTATTGGGTGGTTGTTTTTGATTTTGTGAAGGTTCCTTTTTGTGTGTTGGTGTTTTGTTATTGTTTTGTTTCTTTATTGTTGTTTCTGTTTTGTTTCTTTATTATTGTTTCTGTTTTATTTTGTTTTGTTTATGGAAGGGGATTACCGTGGTGTGTCTTCTTGAGCAGGACATGATAATATTGATGTTGGTTGATGTTTCTTGTTTTTATTGTTTTTGTGGGCTTTTGGGGAGGGTTGTTATTTTTTCTCTTTACAGCCTTATAGAGGGTTTTGTTGATTTGTGTGTTGTTATGTGAAGAGTTTTATGTTTGAGATCTCTGCTCTGTACAAACTGTGCGGCGGGTCCGGTCTGTTGTTTCTTTTCGTAAGAGCTTTATGGAGGATTTGCATGCTATTTTTGGGAAGTGGTCTGCTCATTCTACTTATTTCCAGTATAACTGTTTGTCCTTTTTTGGCTTATGATGAAATGTATTCGTTGTCATTCAACTAGCTGTAAGCTTTGTCTACGTCGAAAGATTGACAACTAGATACTCGAGTACTGTTACCTTGCAAAAAAGAAAGAGGGAGGGGGGG
>NW_004797757.1:100758-103698 GCF_000002075.1 Aplysia californica
ACACACACACACACACACACACACACACACACACACACACACACAAACGCTGTAGGGGCATCCGTATCTAGAAATGTCTATTTTAATCGATTTTAAGTGCCCATAATATGAAATACGTTTTAACCGTTGGGGAACCCCTTATCCTGAAACCTTAATTGCCACCTGGACCTCTGAATGTCTCGTCCATCTCCGATAGCACTTTGCCAGGAAGGCGGAGAGACTTGAAAACTCTCCTAACAACCCAATTTTAAGAGCGCCTCCAGATTCGTCAGCGCTAAGATCGGCACTTCTATGACCTCATTGTGTTGCAAGTGCCGTAAAACTCTTACTAAAAGTAAACTAAACTACGCTAAGAAAACGCATGAGATACCAATGAGGCCCTTGAGTTCATATGGGGTTGTATTTTACGATGCAGTGACACGTTAACAGCCACATTTCTTCAGGATCAGACAAGGTCAAAAAGCCATCTATCTCTCCATTAACATATATATCGGTGAAATTGCGCTTATTGCAAACGTTGTTAAGGGGGCTCCACTGGTCGAGAGGTTACGGTGTTTGCCTGGCATTCAATAGGTCACGGGTTCGAATCCAGACAGCTACGGGAGATTTTTTACTCCAAAATTGTCTCCTTTCACCTCATTTCCTGTTCTTTAACAGTGTTTTTTCGACTACTTTCGCCTCCACTTTCTGCCCACGCTCACCTCTTTTGCCCGCTCCTCTGGGCTCCTATCTCTTTCTGCAGCCTTTCTACTGCTACTCCTTTGCGCATTCTTACTGTGCTGCACACCGCTGATCTTCTGGTAGGTAAGATCTACACCTAGCCTTCTCGGATAAGGGAGAAGAAATTTGGAGGTCCCATGTGCAAGTTGCTTACGTTAGAGATCTCTTTGTGGTCCAAAATCGATAAGAGTTAGCTTCGGCCGGCACCCGGGCAAAATTCTAAATTCCCTACCAACTAAAAATGTTTAATGTGTCCCGCACGCTCATATTACCTTATGCAGTTGCGAGCGCCGTAAAACACGCACCCCTCCCCCACCCAAAATTAAAATAAACGCGTTGTTACTTGCCCCAAAAAGGGATACAAAGTATTGCCGTACGATATGCTACTCTTTGGAAGAGAGGTCCTTTATTTGTTTGTTTTGGGTTTTTTATGTTTGCTTGTTTTGTTTTTGTTATTTCTTGGGGGGAGGCAGGGGAGGGGAGGGCATAGAGACATCTAGATTTGGTCGTGAATGGTGCTCTCAGTGTTCTGAGAAAAACACCCCCCACCCCCACCCCCGTGTTGAAAATCCCAATAGATTAAAACCACAAACGCACCACTACTACTTGTCACCTCTGTGCAGCTGCAGCGTCCTGGGGTTTTTCTTCTTTTTTTCTGTATTTTATCATGTCTTGATCAAGGACACGCCACAGTGAAATCACACATAAATGCCGTGTCACTGACGTATGCTTGACATGTTTATTATGAAGATGAACTCAGTAACCATTCGTCCACTGAATGTAGGTGGAGTGATAGAAAGGTGGGGAGTGAAGGGGTTATTGATTTAAAGGCTTTTGGCCCATACATCCACACATTATAACATACGACTTGGATAATTCATAAATTGATGGAGGGCATCAGATGTTACATCAATTGGGACCAATACAATTGAAATGAGGATTATGTAGAGAAAGAGAGTGTTAGAGAAAGAGTGAGACAGACAGACAGACAGACAGACAGACAGACAGACAGACAGACAGACAGACAGACAGACAGACAGACAAACAGACAGACAGACAGAGAAAGAAAAAGAGAGAGAGAGACAGAAAAGAGAGAGAGAGAGAGAAAGGGAGACAGAGAGAGAAAGGGAGACAGAGAGAGAGAGAGAGAGAGAGAGAGAGAGAGAGAGAGAGAGAGAGAGAGAGAGAGAGGGGGGGGGGTGAGGGAAGGGTATTGCATATGACACGATTTGACCATGCAATAACCTGTTTGCACTGTTAGTATTTTTATTCCTGTATGAAGTGCCGGTTATGTTGCCGGTCAATACGTTGCATGTGCACTACGGTGGTTTTCTCCATCATTCGTGTTAAACATCTTTCGTCCTAATCTCTCCGCCTTCTTCTTTTGTTTTTCACTCTCTTGTAACGCATCTAATATTCGGCACTTTTATGACCTAATTGTGTAGCAAGTGCTATAAAACTCTTAGCAAAACAAAAGAGCCACTGGTAATTATATCTTTTTAGATCATTATAGCCAAAATATGCGGGGCCAGGAGACAAGAAGTTTCCATCTGCACGCTACATTATTAACGACGGAGGAGAAGTTTGACCAGAGACCCGGGGCACTCACATACCTTATGTTAATTGAAAGAGACAGTAGAAGCTCCCAAAGACTCATTGATTACCCAGTTTATAAGCGATTGTTGAGGAATATGTCATGAATAATTGGAGGACACCTCGCCCGCGCTTAGAGAGATGTCACGTAAACTCAAGCCTACGCTGAGCGGAAGGGATAGGGCGAAAGTTTTTTTTTTAAAGAATGGGAACAAGCGAGAAAGAAAGGAAGAGAGGGCAAGAGAGAAATAGAAGATGTAAGAGATATAGAGGAGGGAGGTGATATGTAGAGGGGGGAGGAGAGAGAACGAGAGAGAGAGAGAGAGAGAGAGAGAGAGAGAGAGAGAGAGAGGCAGACAGACAGAGATAGAGAGCTGCCTTATTTGTGCCCGTGTTTATGCGTTTGCGAGTGTTCGTGCACATATGTGTTTGTGTTTATGTATGAGTTATTGCGAGAACCTGTGAGTGTATTTCTGTGTGTGTGTGTGTGTGTGTGTGTGTGTGTGTGTGTGTGTGTGTGCATGTGTGTGTGTGTAGGTATGTATGTGTGTGTGTTTGTGTGTGTGTAATGTATGTGTGTGAGTTTGTGTTTAAAAAAGAGGGGAAAGGGGTGCATCAAAAGGGCAA
>NW_004797757.1:104866-106536 GCF_000002075.1 Aplysia californica
TTATTGTTGTTGTTGTTGTTGTTGATATTGTTATTGCTAATATTATTATTATTATTGTAATCATTCTCGTTATGATTAAATTGTAATGATTTCCACTGAGTGCAAACTAAATGAGCTGGTGGTTAGCGGGTGCCACTTGTTTTGTAGGTCCTGCTTCTTTTTTCTTTTCTTATTGTGTTTCTTTCTGCCTGTCTGTCTTGCTTCTTCCCCACACGATATGACTGTTATTGTGTCGATGTCCTTCTCTTTACTCAAATTGGAAAAAAAAAAAAAAAAAAAAAAAAGCAGACAAACTAAATGAGGTTATCAAGTTTATGAAACTTGTATTGTTTTCTAGATCTAGGTCATAAACAACAAAAATCTTAACGTTTGCTTGCGATATTATAAAGGGCTTTTTTCTAGTAGTGTATCCTACTGCACTGAAGAATCTAACGACTTTTCTATACCTTTATTGGTGGGTGGTTGGTGGGTGCTCTGGTGTGGTTTGCTCCTCCTTTCCTATCAAATAACTATCGTCTTTTTCTCTTCTCCTTTTTTATGTTTGTTACTCTCTTGTTACACCTCTAATCTCCGACACTTATATTACCTTATTGTGTTGCAAGTGCCGTGAAACTCTTTCTAAAACTAAAAACCAAATACCTTTATTGCCCCTGTCTCCTTGTAAATACTGCCTCCATCCTTCAGGGTACATAATAGGTGTATCGGCGTCTGTGGTGTAACGGTGAGGCGCTGTGTCTATGCACGCAGAAGACCCGAGTTCAATTCCCGTGTGTGGAGAATTGTTATCAAGCACCTCGGTAGTTTTGCTGGGTTGGTCCTCACAGACAGGGTCGAATCCCGCCTCTCAATTGATCAAAATTGTGTCGGGGTGTTTTTTTTCTTCAATATATTTTTCAATATTTTTTTAACGATTTTTTCTGTTTTCTTTGTATTGTTATTTTTAAATTTTTAAAAAAATTATTTTTTTTTGCGGGGAGGGGCGTGTGAAACAGCTCCATGTTTTAAAAAACATAAGGCGTTGCAGATTGAAGACACATGTGCTTGTTCTAATGGAACTATGCTATTTTGTTTGACAGCTTGTGTTGAAAAAGTGGCGTTCTATTCTATTTTCTTTCCCCTCAGAGTTTCTATTCTATTTTCTTTCCCCTCAGAGTGTCAGTGAAGCTCATCCGACCGTTTGTTATGTTCTTCTTTCTGGAGCCTCAACAATCTGCAACCTACTCGAGCGCACGTACAGCGTTGCGAAGGTGCTTACTGACGGTTTGCTGGCGGAACGGAGCCGAGCGGGTTGCTCTGGATATTGTGACGATGCTGCTAGAACTCCTGCCAAGATTCCCGGTAAACCTGACAAATTGTTATTCGTTTTGGAAGCAGCTGCTTTTTTTCGATTTTTTCCCTTAACAGTGGTGAAAGCTATATTTGGGCTAGTAATAATTGTTAGCTGTCTATTTTTGGTTTGTTTTGCTTGTTTGTTTATTGAGTATTGTTCGGGAATGCTTGTACTAGATTATATTGAGTTTGATGCTGCAACGGTTTGCTTTTTCTGGTCTCTATTTTCTTTTGAAAGTGTGGATGTGTGTCTGTTTTTATGTGTATATGTGTGTGAGCGTGTATGTGTGTTTGTGTGTGTGTGCCTGTGTGTGTGTGTGTGTGTGTGAGAGAGAGAGAGA
>NW_004797757.1:107803-109975 GCF_000002075.1 Aplysia californica
GGGGGGCACTCTTAGGATAGGAATATAATAAATATATGGTGGTGGACATGAGCAGTGATACGATGTGATAAATAAGAGATTAAAGCTTTGCTGCACGCAAGAAATGTTTCTTGAGAAGCAGACAGCAACAGTAGTAAAGCTGAAGCTTACACGTAGACCTCAACTATATTTAACTAGTTGGTCGTTGGTGGAGGCTGTACTTCCTCCTTTGGTATTGAAGTCGTATAATATCGTTGCGATCGCTTGCGCTTCAAGACGGCAGGTATCTCTGAAACTGTCTAAAATGTCTCGTTTAGATTTTCTACAATACACTTACATCTCTAATTTTATTGCTGTGGTTCTTGGGTTGGAGGAGGGTGGTGCTTTTTTCGATCCAGTTTTTAAAAAACCGGGACAAGACATAATCTTGGATGGAACCCCCAGGGAAAGAGAAAGAAAGGAGGGCCAGATCCACCTTGGAGCGAAATCTAGAGGCTGATCTCAGGCATGTGGAAACTAAGCAGAGGGGGGGGGGGGTGGCGGAGAAGCTCGTCCAGAACAGAGACAGGTGGAGAGTTCTTCTCGGTAGCCTTCACCCAATACCAGGGTGAAACAGACGAATGATGATGATGATCTAAGAAAGAAAGGAATATACCCCCAAGGCGCCCCCCCCTCTCTTTTTTCTCATCCTCGAAAAAAACTTAATAAAAATATAATAACTAAACTGATTTTCCCCTAGGGTTTTGTACTTCTGTTTTAGTATTCGTTTTTCTGCCATTGCTTTGTTGACCAAAATTGAGTCGATAGTGCCGTAAAACATCTACTCAATCTCAATCTCAATCTCTCCCATTGCTTTGTTCTCATGATCATCAACAGGTGGATTCTGCCGAGGCTACCAAATTCTCCTCTGAGATGCTGGAAGATGTGGCCCACCTTCTCTGCCATAAAGTCTCACAAGAGTCATCCTCAGTTCCCTGTGCTGAATGGCAGGCGTTGGCAGTCCGACTTCGCACCTACGGCGTCGAAATGCTCACCCAGGGTGCCAAGTTTCAAGTGGAGGCCAGCTCTTTGGCTCTGCAGTTGGTTGCACTGACGGAGACGATTGCCTCTGTGGTGAGTAGTATTGATAAGTATAATAAGGTTTTTAGCTTGTCTACTAGTACCTCTGAGGTGAACAGGTTTTACGGGATTATTTCTGTTTTTATCTTGAATCCATTACCTCTCTGCTGGGCAGTATTCACGAGCTGTTGGGGTTTCTTTGTTGTTAGTTTGGTGGGGGTTTTTTTTTGTTGTTTTGGGTTTTTTGGTGTGGGGTGTTTTTTTTTTTTTGGGGGGGGGGTTTGGTGCTTTAAAAAAAACATTGTCCAGTAAGTTTTTTAACACACCCACAGGGACATACATGCACACACTCGTACACACACACACACACACACACACACACACACACACACACACACACACACACACACACACACACGTACACACACACACACACACACACTCTCTTTCTCTCTTTTTCTCTCTCACACACACACACACACACACACACACACACACACACACACACACACACACACACTCTCTCTCTCTCTCTCTCTCACACACACACACACACACACACACACACACACACACACACACACACACACACACACACGCGCTTACATACTTACACTCAAAGACCAGTCTTTGACAGCATGCCGTCTTGGATAGTCCTATATTACTTTTGCCTTTGGCTTTTATTTGTGTGGACGGGCCTCATCAGCCATAACGACCGGCAAGAAACTCAGGGTCATCAGCTGACATGCTTTAAAGGCAACTTACGATTTTTTAAGTAGGCGCTTTACAGAACGCCAGATAGGAATTATTTTTCAACTTAAGGGAGTTCTAGATTACTGTCCAAGTTATTGGAAGTCTTGATTAGGGCCCGTCTCTAAGTAGATTTCTGTTTATAGTACATTTGTATTTGCTCATGCATACACACATAGCTTCATCTTATGTCCGTTTGGCACTGCTTGTCTTGACTCGTATTTGTGGTTGGGGATTATTACATGCCCTGCATTCCCAAATTCCCGGAGGGCGACGCGCTCTAGGGAAATCATAGTACATGTATTGTATTGAAAATGTCTTCTCGTGTGAGTATGAGGCTTTCGGGGTTTTTTTGTTGGGGTTTTTTTTTTAGGTTTTTTTTTT
>NW_004797757.1:110246-113466 GCF_000002075.1 Aplysia californica
GTGCTCATCTCTCCATCTTTTAATCTTCTAATCTGCACTTATACGACCTATTTGTGTTGCAAGTGCCGTGAAACTCTTACAAAGTTATATTTTGTATATATATATATACGTACATAATATACATAATGTACTGTGGAGGGGAGGGGGGGTAGAGTGAGACCATGTTGGCTGCTAAAATACAAAAATTATATCCTGAAACGTGATTTCCTTTTATTACCCAGGGCTGATTGAGTTGGGAATCGAGTTAAGGGCCAGAGCGGACATTGTCCAGGTATTCCTATCAGCTTTGCGATATATTTTTATGTTGTTTTACAGCTTCAGGACTGGAGGTTTGATACTATGAAGTCTTAGTCCTCATAAAGGGAGGCGCCCAGTTGCCAGGGAGTGAGGGGATAGTGCGAGTCCTCTACAGAACTCCGAAATTATTGTCAATACATAAAAGTCACACATGCGATAGGAGATGCTGCCATGCATGCTCTCTTCATTTCCCTTATGAGAGATTCACGGACTTATATCCTACTTTCTGTTGTATTCCTAGAGACTTATCCTGAATAGTATGATTAATCAGAAACCTGGGTTTTGTCTTTTATTGCCCTGGCTGTTATGATGTCTGCGTCCAGGACTGATACATTATATATAGAGTGATGTTTTCAACTAAGACAGTCCCCTTTTACAATCGCTTTTGTCGATTTCTATCAAAGTTTAAAAATTAAGCTATTAATATACTGCTTATTCATAGCCACATACATTCAAAATACGTCTAAGATTGCCATCCATTGTTGAGGATAAAAGTGGCTGTCTTAGGCTGGTGGCCGCTTAACACAGTGGCATTATAATGTAAATAGGTAGTAGCCGTTTGTACTGATCATTGTCTTATACAGGGGACAGTAAGCGCGGGTTCGACTGTACCTCACTGAAAACGCACAACAGCTCCCTTGGCTTGCCTGTTCTTTTCTTACTGCCATTTTGATCCCCCTGAAGTCATACATCGTTGCTGCCTGTTAGGTGCATACTGTTGCCTTTGACATAGCGCATCTCTGCCTAATACATGTATAATGTGTGTTATAGCGGCTGGCATTCGTTACTCATTAATCGTTGATGTTGCAAGCAATCCATTTAAGTCCATCTGGGTATTTTTTACGCCAGAGACAAAAAAACCCCTACATTTTGATGTGTAGTTACTATCTGGAATCATGACAAGGCAGAAAATTATAAGCCTTGACCATAGTATAAATAAATAATAAATAAATAAATTACACTTTTATTTGTCCCAGAAGGGCACTTTGTTTTACAATGGCAAACATACATACATAGATACATAATTATAAATGCGTACATACGTAAATACATACATGCATAAATACATACATAAATACACACTATTACACAAATACAGAACAGTTTACTAACAATGCCACTGTCGGTCGCCACTGTGCAGCGCCCTGTAATTTGAGCTAGGGTTGTCGTGTCTTGCTCAAGGACACACTCCAGTGACCACCCATCTGATCCCCGTGTCACCGACACTTGCTTGACATTTCTTGAGTCAAAACTCACTACTCACTTAGCCACTGGAGCCCCCGATTAAACTACATTTTCGTGATGTTGAAAGTAATCAAAGATGCATCTTAGACATAGCTTTGGGAGGGTGTAAAAATAGAAAATTCTCCAAATTTGGACGTCAGTGGGTTGTTTGCGACAACAACGATATAATGTATCGACTTGTCGACAGAGACACGTTGTAACATTGTAAAAATGGTTTTTGACTATTTGACGTGTGCTCTGGTTTAGATTGCTTTTTCTTTCCTATCAAAGTTATATCGTTCCTATCTCTCCTCCATTCTTTATTTGTTTTTTTACTATCTGATAACACACCGAATCTTCGGCACTAATATGACCTTATCGTGTTGTAAGTGCCGTAAAACGTGTATAAAAATGGTTTCAGGTTGGAATGCTGGTGAACTGAAAACATCAACAACAGCAACAAAAGGAACAGCAGCGACAAAAATAAGATTAGTTAATAACAACATAATAGAAACTATAAATAGTAACAACAACACTGGAAAAAACATGAATTGTATCTACTATCTGATTTAAGTATTTTGCAATTAGTGTATACGTCAAAGACTTTTGACTGAAGAGAAATTGTTTATATAAAAGACAGGGGGTGTCTGCCATAGTTACACGCAACGATGAAATGTGTCAAATTCGTCGTAATCAACAACTGTCGTTTTATCGAAATGTGGTGAAAACAGGTCCTGAAAAAAAAAACTACTATCTTATTGCATTGTATTTTTTAGTGAACACATTTTCAACCTCACTGCGAGACTATTTTTCTCATATAAAATTTTACACATATGCATTTATATTATAAATATGTATAATACGTTGTTTTACGTACGCACTTGTCGATTACTTTTTAAGATGTGATGTCTTTTTCGTTGTAATGCGCATTGAGCATCTTTTAGAAAATGGAAATGCGCAGTATAAATGCTATTTATTATTATTATTACTATTATAATGGATATGAAAGATAACACATTATATTTTAAGATTATTTCATCCACCCCTATCACCTGTCGTCCGTTGGCTTGACGTCATACATTTTTAGTGACGCAAGTGTTAATTTTTCAACGACACGATCTTGCTCTCTCCTTTGAGTTCCTATTATAGAATGTGGAAATATGTCATTGTACGTGTATTCCTTTTTTCTTTAAAAAAAATAGTAATAACCATTTTCACGTTACTTCCGGAACTCCCTGGAATATGCGTGAATTCTCTTTTTGTGTGTATGTTTGTGTATGTGTGTGTGTATGCTTGTGTGTTTGTGTGTGTGCGTGTGTGTATGTGTGTGTGTGTGTGTGTGTGTGTGTGTGTGTGTGTGTTTGCTTGTGCGTGTGCGTGTATGTGTATGTGTGTGTTATTAAAAAGTAATGAAAAGTAATTACTATTCGTAATATTATGGTTAATCTGAGCTCTTATTTTTTCAGCCTGACTGCACAGACTCCCATTTTTTTTTAATTGGAGAAGCACTTACGGGGACACCGCCTTCCTCCGGTGGCTTCGTTTACGTCTTGGGAGTGAAACGCTCTTTACGTTGTTCCCAGGTCCCCCGGGGTATTGGTTCGGGGCTTTGTGGTGCCGCAAAAAACCCTAGGTCCGATTCCTGAGGGGGGAAAAGGGTTCTCGGAGAACGTGGACTTTTTTTCTGGCAGATGTTAGG
>NW_004797757.1:113566-114731 GCF_000002075.1 Aplysia californica
TATCACCTTTCGTCCGTTGGCTTGACGTCATACATTTTTAGTGACGCAAGTGTTAATTTTTCAACGACACGATCTTGCTCTCTCCTTTGAGTTCCTATTATAGAATGTGGAAATATGTCATTGTACGTGTATTCCTTTTTTCTTTAAAAAAAATAGTAATAACCATTTTCACGTTACTTCCGGAACTCCCTGGAATATGCGTGAATTCTCTTTTTGTGTGTATGTTTGTGTATGTGTGTGTGTATGCTTGTGTGTTTGTGTGTGTGCGTGTGTGTATGCGTGTGTGTTTGTGTGTGTGTGTGTGTGTGTGTGTGTTTGCTTGTGCGTGTGCGTGTATGTGTATGTGTGTGTTATTAAAAAGTAATGAAAAGTAATTACTATTCGTAATATTATGGTTAATCTGAGCTCTTATTTTTTCAGCCTGACTGCACAGACTCCGATTTTCTATTACTTGGAGAAGCACTAGCAGAGGCACCCACTTCCTCAGTTGCCTCCATTTTACGTCTTGGTAAGTGAATCGTCTCTATTCCGTTGTTCCAGCGTCCTCGGTGTATTGGTTCGGAGCTTTGCTGTTGCACGCAAGAGACCTGAGTTCGATTCCTGAGTGGGGAAAAGGTTTCTCGAGTATCTTGATCTTTTTGCTGGCATGATGTTGTGTCATACCCGTACAGTTGAATAATGTGGAAGGCAGGGGGTTGGATATTGCCCTTTGGTAGATTCTTCTTCTTCATTGTCTGTCTTACTTTTTCCTAGCACTACATGGTCGTTATTATGTCGGCGTGCTTCTCTCTACCCGATCAGAAGACGAAATGTCCCCTTTTATCTTTAAAAAAAGTGGAACTTTTTATTCTCAATAACCTTAAAAAAACGTATTTAAAAAAGAAATAATTTTGAAAAATAATATTAATTAAAACATAAAACAAAATAAATATATATTATACACACGTATGGCATGGTTAGTACCTGTTCGATTTTAGTAGAGTAACTTTGTAACAGAAAAAAGCTACTCGTGTAGCTGAAAAAAATTTTGAGTTTTTTTTGGTTTTTTTGCTTTTGGGTAGGGAAAGTGTCTTTTCTTTTTGGAAGGGGTAGGATGTCACAATGGTGTATATGTGTGTGTGTGTGTGTGTGTGAAAGAGTGTGTGTGTGTGTGTGTGTGTGTGTG
>NW_004797757.1:116457-126678 GCF_000002075.1 Aplysia californica
GGAGGGGGGGGTTAATTGTTGTTGTTGTTGTTTTGTTGTTGTTTTTGGGGGGAAGAAGAAAGGTGTCCCGTGTACTCAGCTGTGTCGAGACTGGTGGTTTGCCCTTCATTTAAGCGCCATCCATTGGGCGCAAACTACGCAGCGAAATGTTTGTAGATAAAAAAGAGTGAATTGTTACGACACTTTTGTGTTCGTTTCTCTGCCTGCAGGCAGACGATTCTTTGTCTTTCTGGAGGGAATGTTATCCCTTTCTGTCCAGGTTAGCCCCCAACCCCCCGGGGCAGTGCCACTGACTGAAGTGTCGTTAGGCCATTCCCAAAGGGGGGAAATTTCTCGTTCTTATGCACAATAGAATTATAAATGGGCTGATTCAACAATGTCACGCTCATAACTGAGCATGAACTATAACTGGGAACTGTTGCTTTTTCTTTCCTCATCCTTACTATCGTCCTTTTCCCTCTACTTCTTTTGTAATTTTGTCACTCTCTTGTGACCCGCTATTTCCGGGGTGCCTTGATAGTCGAAGCAGACTTTGTGCTGTTGAAGCTAGAGAAGTGAGCAGAGTAAGCCTGATTCCCTGTAAAGGTGTCTCTGTTGACATCCACCCCTTGGCGCTCATATAACCTTATGCAGTTTCGGGCGCCGTAAAACCTCTACTACTAAAACAAAAGGTTGGCCCCCAACGGACAGGTTCGAAGTCCACCTCCTTAATGATCTAAAATGTGTCTTTGGGAATATAAAAACACCAACATTATTTAGATTCACTATATAAGAGGGCCACCTGTCTAGGATGACCACTTTTTTCCTCGACAGTGGTTGGTCGTCTTTTACAGGCTCGATTTAGGGAAAGAAGAGAAATAAAATCTACCAGTTGCAGCCGCGTACCTACCGCCAATAAGGTGTTCAAACCATCTTCAAAATACAGTCGGCATTGACTTCTAATAGACAGCCTCCTTACTCTTACACCGTGTCATTAAAATGTTAAAACACACACACACACACACACACACACACACACACACACACACACACACACATACACATAAACAAACACGAGGGAAGAAATGGGAAGTGGTCTTTTGTACCGTTGATTGCCTTGTACAGGTGACCGTTAGAGCAGGTCAGGTTCTACTGTAGTTATTGTCTCCTATATTGCAGCCCGCGTAATGGTTGAGAAGAGCGTCTCGTCTGACTCCTACTCCACCTCTACGGCCGGCTGTCTGTGTATAGCCGCTCTGGTACAGCCGGTTCTGGAGATCCTGTGCCTTCCCTCGGGCCGAGAGGAGATGAGGAAGAGTGCGGGAAGACTTGGGCGGACTTTTGTGTCTGACGTGAAGACTGAAGCGGGCCTCCTTCTGAACTCTCTACAAACGTGTCTGGTTGACTTTACGTCGCTCGGACGTTTGGTGGCGCGGTCGATGGTACGTCGTTTGGTTTCGTTTTGTCGTTTTTTGGTGTTGTTGTAAGGGCTGTTTTTTTTACTGCTGTTGGTGTTGTTGTTGTTGGTGGTGGTGGTGGTGGTGGTGGCTACAACCCAAGACGGAATAAGACAAGACGGGACAACAGCATCATTTTCGTTCCAACTGGCTCTCCTTGGTAACCAGCTAGCTGCGCGTTTAAAGCGTAAACAAACGACAGGGAGAAAGAGCACACTGTTCAACTCGCTGAAATAGCTGCCTACTTTGAATTTCATAATGGCAGTTTTTGCCTTGGGGTTTTTTTCATATAAACTGTTTGGTATATTTTTTGACTGGTTTTTGTTCACATTTTGAATATAGTGAGTTGAGAAATTTAAGGTTTTTATAAACGGAAAACAGCAGTGGGTTGAACATGTTCAGTGACATGATAATGTAGATCTAGGAGTATACGAAACGTAGAAGTAGATTAGATCTTACAGTTTAAAAAAGACAGAACAGCCAGTGGTGCTCTGCAATGAACTGTTGTCTAACAGAATATACAATAGAATGGATATTTTTTTAACTGAAGATACGGCCACTGCTAGAGTCCAGCAACCTAACTGTTGACTAGATCTAGATCTAGATTAACTACACAGCGAGCTGTTCCCTAATGTCAGAATCAATTATCATGAACTGAAGCTAAGAAACAATGGCACTCCTGTATAATAGCGGTCCCGTTTGCATTAAATCACTCAAGGCCTAAGTGCCCCTGTAGTAATTTTTACGTGTTTCCTATTTAGATTTAGGCCTAGATTATAGATATCTAGAATCTAGATCTAGATCTAGATGTAGATCTAAACTGAATTAAAATTATAGATCTAATCAAGATCTAGATCTAGATAGATCTAGCTGTGTGCTAGATCTAGAAATAGATTATCTTGGCTATCTAGATCTAGATAGAATCTAGATAGAATCTAGAGATATCTAGATCTAGATCTAAATCTAGATCTCGATCTCGATATAGATTCACTCCCACATGACAATAATGGCCGTCATGTAAACATTAAACGGAACCATAATTGTACAGGTGCACCGAAAAAGAAGCCATTGAAACTAGCACAGAAGCTTAAGTAGATCTAGGCTCTATCTACTGTTGATATGATAGTATGAATCAAGTTGCATAATATAGATCTAGAGCGTCTCCGCCAATTCACAGTCATACCGCTTGTCAAGAGTCGCCCTTCGGTCATTCGCCAACCACTTAGAGGCCTAGATCTAGATCTACTTTCCGAACTGCACACTCTTGGCTTGGCTGGGTGCATAACAAAATCGAGACCGTCTAGATCTAGAGCCTAGGTTCTAGATCCTAGATTCTAGATCTATATCTAGATAGGCTACGTTTATTCATTAAATTCTCTCTCTCTCTCTCTCTCTCTCTCTCTCTCTCTCTCTCTCTCTCTCTCTCTCTCTCTCTCTCTCTCTCTCTCTGGGCTAAAATATATTAATTTTAGTAGGCCTTGGCTAGACATACCGCCCAAGATGATCAGTAGCCTTGCATTGTAACCAATGTAAACTATCGCCACTCCAGCGAGTTATACGCGCAGCAGCAAAAGTGGGAGGGGCCTGCGCTTGTCACATGACGTAAAGAAGAGTTGTCCCGTCTTGTCTTATTCCGTCTTGGCTACAACTAAACATGGACTCTCAAAAACTTTTTAATTGTAACCAATACTAAAAGTGTAACGACCGACTGCACAAGTTAGTCAAAACATTAGAGGGACATAGAAATAAAGATGGATTCAAGGTGCTTAAAACCCACTTGGGTTTGGATAGCCTTTAGCCTTGTAAAGAAGCTTATGAAATTCTAGCACCTATAATAAAGCACAATAGTGAGCTGGTGGCTACAACAAGGCACGATCAAAATCTTTTCAATTGTAATCAGTACTAAAAGTGTAACGACCGACCGCACAAATTAGTCAAAAGATTAGAGTTACCTAGAAATAAAGATGGTTTCAAGGTCTTTAAAGCCCACTTTGGTTTGGAGAGAGTTTAGCCTTGTAAAGAATCTTATAAAGTGCAAGTACCTTTAATATAATGCAATAGTGTTGCAGTGGCTAAAACTCGGCAAATACCTTTTTTTTTTTCAATTGTAACCAATACTGAAAGTGTAACGACCGACCGCACAAGTTAGTCAAAACATTACAGGGACTTAAAAATGATGATGGTTTCAAAGTTTTTAGGTTTGGATAGAGGTACGCCTTGTAACGAAGCTTATGAAATGCTTGCACCTTTAATAAAATACAATAGCGTGTTGGTGGCTACAACTATAGGCACGAACAAAATCTTTTTAATTGTAACCAGTACTAAAAGTGTAACGACCGACCACACAAGTTATTCAACAGAATAGAGGGACATAGAAATAAAGATGGTTTCAAGGTTTTTAAAGCCAATTAGGTTTTGATAGCGTTTAGTCTTGTAAAGAAGCTTATGAAATGCTTACACCTATAATAAAAAACCATTGTGTGCTGGTGGCTACAACTAGGCACGAACAAAATCTTTTCAATTGTAACCAATACTAAAAGTGTAACGACCGACCGCAGAAGTTAGTTAAAACATTAGAGTTACATAGAAATAAAGATTGTTTCAAGGTTTTTAAAGCCCACTTTAGTTTGGATAGAGTTTAGCCTTGTAAAGAATTTTATGAAATGCTAGTACCTATAATAAAACACAATAGTGTTGCAGTGGCTTCAACTCAACATAGACCAAAAAATTTCAATTGTAACCAATACTAAAAGTGTAACGACCGACCGCACAAGTTAGTCAAAACATTATTTACATAGAAATAAAGATGGTTTCAAGGTTTTTAAAGCCAATTAGGTTTGGATAGAGTTTAGTCTTGTTACGGAATACTGTGGCGTCGGTGGCCTAGTGGTTAGGCTCTCGGACTCGCTACCGAAAGGTCGTGGGTTCGAATCCTGTCAGGGACCCGACGTTGTGTACTTGGGAAAGGCTATTTACACGGGTTTTCCTCACTTCACCCAGATGGGAATGGGTACTCAGCTATAGACAGTGAAAGATCTTGTCAAATTGTTTGTGTTTGAGCGCTTAATCAGCTGCTTGCACTGAAGTATGCTTCCCGGGAAGCTGAGAATGTTTCTGAGTGTTCTATGGTGTGCTAGGGTAATAATATAGTGTAAAGCGCATAGAGCGTGCTGTCGAGCGGGGTTATGCGCTATACAAATGCTATTTATTATTATTATTATTATTATTATTATTATTATTATTATTATTATTATTATTAAGAAGAAGCTTATGAAATGCTTGCGCCTATAATAAAACACAATAGTGTGTTGGTGGCTACAACTAGGCATGGCCAACATCTGTTCAGTTGTAACCAATACTAAATCTGTAACGGCCGACCGCACAAGTTAGTCAAAACTGGGCGTAGACAAAAGCTTTTACTTTATAATTGATACTAAGAGTGTAACGACCGATCTGGCAAGTTAATCAAAACAGTAGAAGAACAAAGAAATAAAGATTCCTTTATCTTTTTAGTAAACATTGAAGCTTATAAAATGCTTACACCTATAATGAAACACAATAGTGCGTTGGTGGTTACAACTGGGCAATTGTAATGACTGACATAACAACGGATTAAAAAAAAACTCAACTTAGCCTGGTTAAAGTTCAGTCAGTGCTCTGTTGCTCCTAAAACTGCAAATTCAGGTTGTAATACAATAGTATTTGTTGGTTTCTACGTCTAGATATAAACATTAATAGATTATGTAATACAAGGTTGTTTGTTGTAATAACTAGACATACACAAAAAGTGAGTTATGCCATACCATGAGAGTGTAACGACCGACTTATCAACTAACAAAGAAAGTTAAATTTATCGCTTGAAGTAATAAGGGTATTTTCAGCTTGTCGGATCACATAAGGCTTGGTTTGAATCTTGTCATAATTGAATGTGAAATTACAAAAAATCAGGTTTTGATGTATAACGTCAATTGTTATCTGCTGAGACTAAACATTTGAAAAATACGTTTGTATAAATATTAAGTCCAACTCTCAGTATGTGGTGTGACGACCGACATAACATTATGTGACTTAGTAAGAAAGGTGTTTTCTGCTTCTTCGATCACAACTAGGCTTGGCTAGAATCTAGTCAGAACATAGTTGCATGTAAAACTGCAGGTGCGGATTTTGAAATATTATTTGTTGGCTGTTAAGACTAAACACACACAAAAGGTATTATAGTACTAGATATTGTGAAAATGACGTCACCAACGTAAACGAACGGGGGCTGCGTGTGCCCTTTCTGGGATGCTGAGCGTTGATGCAAGAACCAATGCAGTTCAACAGAAGTACAATGTACTTTTCGAGACACGCGGAGACGTGCAGACGGTCTTGAGGGAAATTTGCAAACGTGCCCTGAAATGTGGTGGCAGGGGTTTGTTAATATTGAAATTCTAGATCTCTTGAGGAGAGGGGTAGGGGCTTATGTTAATATTGTAAATTGGGGGCATACGGCCATGGGGATATCACTGCCACCAGCTCTAGTACTATATTATTTATTAAATTCTTTGAAGAAGAAACGAATGGACATTTTACGTAAACACAGGAAGGGGTGGGAGACATTCCGAGTAAAAAAGAGCAAGAAAACTCCCACTGCTCCAATGACCGCAAAGAGTTCTTAGTTGTTGATAATATTGTTGTCGGTTGTGTTTTTCTTTTTAATGTTTATGATGATGGTATGCGGCGCGCGCGCGCGCGCGCGCATGTGTGTGTGTGTGTGTGTGTGGTGTATGTGTTTTTGTGTGTATATATGTGTGTATGTTTTTGTGTGTTTATGTATGTGTGTGGCCAACGGGTTTTGAGGACAACAAAGCCAGTTGTTCTGGTTATTATTGTCTCCTTTGCACGTATCTGCCACCCCGAGAAGATTTTTGTTTTTTGTTTTTGTAAAGTGTTTTACGGCGCTCGCAACTGCATAGGTCATATGAGCGCGCGGGACACTCCTAATATTTTCAGTTGGTAGGAAATTTTGAATTTTGCCCGGGTGGCGGCCGAAGCCTACTCTTATCGATTTTAGACCACCTAGGGATCTTTAACGTGCGCAACTTGCACACGGGCCCTCCGAGATTTTTCGCCCTTGTCCGAGAAGGCTAGGTGTAGATCTTTCCTACCAGAAGATCAGGGGGTGTGGCAGAAAGACAGCAGTAAGGAGGAGCCAAGGAGTAGCAGTAGAAAGGCTGCAGAAAGAGTCAGGAGCCCAGAGGAAGGGGCAAAGGAGGTGAGGGGGTGGGGGTAGAAAGTGGAAATGAAAGCAGACAACAGAACATTGCTAGAGAGCAGGAAAGGAGGTGAAAGGAGACAATTTTAGAGAAGAAAATTTTCGGTCGCTACCCGGATTCGAACCAGGGACCTTTGAATGAGAGGCTAGCACCTTAACCTCTAGGCCACGAGAGCCCCCCCCCCCCCCCCCCCGAGAAGAGCGCTTCCCGCCAGAGTCACCACGTCCTTCTGGGTTGTTGTTGTTGTTGTTGTTGTTGTTGTTGTTGTTGTTGTGTGTATGTGTGTGGTAGCCTACCCGTTCGAAATGTTCGGTGCCCCGAAGAGCGTGCTCTTCGCCAGGGCCACCGCCTCCCTTGGGTAGCGGGTGAGGCAGTCCAACCTCCCTGAATCCTCCCCAAGAGATGCCACCGACGGATGTTGTTGTTGTTGTTGTTAATGATATTACTATTGTTACTTCTGTCTTTGTTTTTGATTGTTTCTGTTGTTCAAAAAAGTGATATTGTTGCCAATGATGGTGCAATTTTTATTGATATTACATAGTTTCTTTTGATATTTTAATGAAGAGGGTCTTTGGACATTTTCAGACAGTTTTATGTGAATAAAACTATTTAAACATTTTTAGAACAAAAATGTTTCTCTGTGTTTCGTCCGGTTGATTTCGCGAGAACAGCTAGGACGAACGTTAAGAAGTGCAGTATTAGATAAAAGAAAAAGACTCGATGAGTCTGGGTGGTTTGCGGGTGCTCTGGTGTGGTGTACTCCGTCTTTCCTATCAAACATGTCTTCCTTTTCTCTCCTCCGTCGTTTTTTGTATTTGTTACTAGCTTGTAACTCCTCTTATCTTCGGCACTTCTATGAAGTTATTGTGTTGCATTCCAAGTGTCGTAAAACTCCTACGAAAACTCAAGAACTTTGAGAAGTGCTGTATAAAAAGAAAGAGAAGAGAATACTCATGGGCTGTCATTTAGCTTTCAGATTAACGGGCTCATATCTCAGCGTGAGCCAGGTGAGGAAGCCAATTAATAAATTATGCCTCACCACCAGAACGCCTCCGTCTCTGTCTACATACTTAGACAATCATAGAATGTGGACGTGTCTTTACAACGATGTAGAAGTAATTCTCTCTTTTCTTTTCTTCACTGTTATTGAAGTTTGACCTTCATATATTAACTAAGGGGGTTGGTGGGTACGCTGGTGTGGTTTGCTCTTTCGTTGCTATCAAACATCTATCGTTCTTAACTGGGTTTTTTTCGGGGGGTGGGGGGTATGTTACTCTTTAGTAACACCTCTATTCTTCGACACTTATATGACCTATTTGTGTTGCAAGTGCCGTAAATTGCTTACTTACCAAAAAGCTGTCTACATAATTTTACATTGACTATGGATTTATGTTTACAAGATGTAGCAGCAATTCTTTGTTCCCTTCTTTCCTTTCCCCTATTTTCTTTTCATTTGCCCATTGTTGTCGAAGTATCTGTCACTTCTCCAGTTGCCATAGGTGTGTATGTGTTAAAAATGTTACACATCTGCACCGTTTGTAACTGGCTACGTTGCATTGGAACAAAGAGTTCGTTTGTGAATTGTTGGCGAGTGCTATGGTGTGGTTTGCTCAAACGTTCTGATCTCACCTCCTCTCCCTTTTTCTGTGTTATTCTCTTGTAACACCTCTAATCTTCGGCACTTACATGACCTTATTGTGTTGCAAGTGTCGTAAAACGGTTACTAAAATTAAAGAGTATTCCTATTATTACCAGTGCTTGACAATGTGTGCGCTGTCGCCTAGTAGTGATCGATTTGGTAATATAGACCGACAGACCGACATACTGACAGACAGACAGACAGAAAGACAGACAGATAGATAGATAGATAGATAGATAGACAGACAGATAGATAGTAGATAGACAGGTGTGCAATACTAAAATCCTATGTTCTTGACTGTGGCAAAGTTGCCCGCTGGCCATAGAATTGATGTGAAGCACTGACCGAAACATATCGCGCTATTGACCTCCTGAAATAAGGTTGAATGGAACGGAAGTTATTTTGAAAAGTTGACCTGTCTGCAAACCGTGAGAATATTTGTTAAAGTGTTGTTAAGTTTCCAAGATTGCTCGGATATTCCTACCATCTCAAAGTCAAGCGGAATTCTCCTCATCTGTATCACGCCGACAGGTGTTGAATAACTCTAACAGTGGCCACACAAAGAGATTTCTTTTGTAAGCGTTTCAAGGCCGGAATATTTGAATTTTGCTCGTGAGGCGGCCAAAGCTTAATCTTATCGGGTATCTTTAACGTGCGCAACTTGCATACGGGACCTCCGAGATTTTTCGCCGTTTTCCGAGAAGGCTAGGTGTAGTTCTTACCTACCATAAGATTCAGAGGTGTGGCTGAAAGACAGAAATCAGAAGGAGCCAAGGAGTAGCAGTAGTAGAAAGACTGCAGAAAGAGTCAGGAGCCCAGAGGAGGGGGTAAAGGAGGTGAGGGGTGGAGGCAGAAAGTGAAGACGAAAGCAGACGATAGAACATTGTTAGAGAGCAGGAAAGGATGTGAAAGGAGAACATTTTTCTGTCGGTATCCGGACTCGAACCCGGGACCTATTGAATGAGAAACGAGCACCTTAACCTCTAAACCAATAGAACCCCCAAGAGATCTGTGAATATGTTGTTATCGATGGTGATGATGATGATGATGATGATGATGATGATGATGATGATGAGGGTAACGATGACGATGATGAGGATGATGTTGCTGTTGTGTTTGTTTTTATGGTTGTGTGTGTTGATGATAACCAAAAAGTGCTCTTTGGATGTGTTTGGGTAAGGGATAGTTATTTTTTATAGTATCGGTTGGTTCGTAGGTGATCTTGATGGCTATGGTAGATCATTAGAACCATGCTGTTGATGCGTTCGGGAATACGGCCCCATTTCAGAGTAAGACTTCCAACAACGAACTGATATTGTGGTTGGACGTATCTCTGTAACGTACGATTTTTACTTACTTTTGCTGTACCTCACCTTTTTCGTCCTCTTATACCGCAGTATGTCGAGAAAGGGATACCTATGTAATTCCCATGCGGGACGCCATTTCTTATTAATCAACTCTTAATTCACCACA
This sequence comes from Aplysia californica, assembly GCF_000002075.1. Lineage (NCBI taxonomy): Eukaryota > Metazoa > Mollusca > Gastropoda > Aplysiida > Aplysiidae > Aplysia > Aplysia californica. The sequence goes on from NW_004797757.1 coordinate 126,261, forward strand.
CTGTTTTCGCGCCCTGCTCACACCAGGAGCAGCCCGCTCTTTCCCAGCATGTCCTGGCCTTGGGCTATCAGACTCAGCTCATCAGCAGCCTGTACGGACGGCTGACCCGTGTAATGTCCGAGACGCCCGTGCGAATGGCAAGTTCAAAAGGACAGGCTGGCGGCAGTGCAGCGGAGGAGGACCCGGCGACCCGCGTTATGGGTTTGTTTATTTGTTTGTTTGTTTGTTTGTTGTGTTACTAGACTGAGTTGAGTGAATGTTGTTAATGAAGAGTTGGACCTTGACTCAAAATAAAAAAAACAAGTCTTTTTTTTAGGTCTTTCCCCTTGCCCCCGCCCTATTTTTCCTATTAATACATGTACAATTATTCTCTTTCATTCTGTCTCCTTTCCATCTCTCATTCTCACCCCACCCCCCA
>NW_004797757.1:127811-129718 GCF_000002075.1 Aplysia californica
TATCCATCATTTGTATAGCTCAAATTCCCGCTCATCGGCAAGCTCTGTGCGCTTTACAATCTATAATTCTAACATAATTATATTTCTCAGACAAGGCTGGCCTTGTTGTGTTGTTATTACAGATTGGGAATAGTTCATCTTATGAAAGAATAGCCCCTTTGGTAGCCTACCTCGCCACCTCTATCCACCCCCACCCCCCACCCCCACTCCCCCAAGCGTCATTTTCTTCCCGCAAACTGTGCATGATGCTTAAGTGTGGATTGTTCATGTCTTTTCAGTATATGTAGATAGAAAGGAATTCTATTCAGTATTTAAGGCGCCATTTGCCCACATCTCTTAAAGTATACTCCTTTTACAAAAGAGACTCCATGAAACTGCGTAGATTATGAATGACAAATGTACCCCGAGGTGACTAAGCCATAATTATATAGCTGGGAAACACCCCAAACTGATTACTCTTTCTGGTAATGCATTGAAAATGTTCAAAATCACTTTTGATATTTTAAAAGAATCCCAAAGTCATCTGAACATTTTCCCAGATATGCCTTAGTCACCTTGGTTTGCCGTATCAATATTTTTCTTTAAAAATTTTGTTTTGTTAAACCGAAGTTGCCATAATAAAATAATATAGGTTGTACATAATATGCTTTTTTGTGGGTTACACTTTCTGGTATAACTATTAGGCGTGATCTGTTCCACCGAAATACAGCCTTTATAGTGTTGATTCGCCCTTAACAGAACCTCCGAATACTCAGCTGCGGATATATGGAGGGCGCCATTGGTTGACCCTACTTTTTGTCTTTCCCTCTGTTATGTTGTCGATTTGCCTTGCTTGTCCTCTGCACTAGATCCCTATATTATGATCGTTATTTTGTCGATGTTCTTCTCTTTACTCAAACCCCACCGCATTCTCAGGCGAGTGGCTGGCGCAGATGAGGGCAATCCTGGAGGAAGCAGACTCTTGCAGCGCCCTCTTGAGTCGCGTGGTGGTAGCAATACTGCTCACCTCCGATTCTGATCACGTGACTCGTGCTTCGCTGTCGGTGATCACCAAAATAGCAATGATGGACCCTGGTCAGGTCAGTGACAGGAATTCTTTAATTGTGCCTCATCGAACATTGCACCAAAACTCTTGGTCATTTCCCTGGCTTCTGTTATTGCACTCACTGTAGGTTACTCAAGACTAATTGCGAGCTTGCCAACTGTCCCGAATTTCGAGTATCTGAGAAAAAAATAACATACTTTACACCAACGGCCAGTCCCACATATTGTAATTTTGTTCGTTTGTACGTATTCTGATTTTATAACATTGAGTGTACCGGATTTGTATTTGAAAAAGTTGGCAAGCCTGTGATTGTTTTTTGTGTGTACAGTTGCATGTTCCTATAACCCAAAGTACGTGTTCACGATTAATTCAAGTTCTGTTGTAGCTAATTTTACACAAAATTTCAATTTGAAGAAGGACCAGTTCTCTAGCCTGACTCGCACAAGACATAAGATCGCTTCCTACATGGAAAAGATTGTATTAAGTAACTCCATCTTTCTGTTGGGATCTGTCCAACTTTAACTGAACTGGCCGTGATAGGCGGATTTGAAGGAACCCGCCTTCTAAATTATGAATATTGTGTGTGTGTGTGTGTGTGTGTGTGTGTGTGTGTGTGTCGTGTATATATATTATATAAAATTATGTTCTTCTCTAGTCACCCCTCTATTCAAGTTCTCTTAGCAAGTTATTCGTGGCCTTCCACTATCTCTTTTGCCTTGCCTCCAGCAGGAGCAGGATGTTCAAATGCGTTATTACGATTCAAGTATCCTAGGCACGGCGTTTGTCTCTTACTAATTTTAAAAAAATAAGAAGAAGAGATCACACCACGTTAATTTCTTTCAGCACGACTTTGTTAATCCCC
>NW_004797757.1:131680-132926 GCF_000002075.1 Aplysia californica
ATTGTTGTTAAACGGAAACGAAAAAGAGTATTAAGTACTTTAACTGTGATAAAGAGTATACTTCCTAATTCTTCCTCGAGGAGGCTTCTGTGGGGGCGACCTAATAGTTTTCCTCCATTCCGATAAATATTTTTTCATTTACTCAATTTTCTTTTTTTTTCTCTTTGTCAGTTTCGTCTCTTTACTTTCGTCTAGATTACGGTTTTTCTTTATTAATCTGCCTTTTTATCCGTCCATTTTTATTGGAAACGACTAATTGATTGTAAATGTGCTACACAGCCATCGCGGGTGGTTGGATGGCGCCTCTGGTGGGTCCGACTTCTTCACGTTCCCTCTGTTGTTACTCTCTGCCTGCCTTACTTTTTCCATCACTAAATTATGACCATTATTGTGTCGATGTGCTTTTCTTTACTCTAACAAACAAACAAGCAAACACTCCTATAGACAAAATCAAGATCACTGTCGTTTAAAGGCTGCATCGACACTGCCTGCCATGGCAAACCAGAGCGCTGTGAGATACAGCCGTGCAGCAGACAGTTAATGTGTCGCAGCGTGGTAGAGTCGTCACATTTTAAAATAATATGAAGTTATTGGTATACTCTTATAACTTGTTTGTTTGAGGGTATTTTTGTTGTTTTTTGGGGGGAGGGTTGGGGGCGGGTCTTTTTTTTCTTTTTTCTTTTTGGACTTGCTTCTGATGAAATAAATAATAAATACGTATCAATCTTGAATAGATGTCGAAATATTAGCGATTGAAGGAGTGGGAGCTATCTGATGATAGAAATAAAATTAGCGAGAAAATGGCCGCCGAAGTTAAGTGACTTCCCAAGCTTGAGTGTCCTTGAAAACTGCAAATATACTTTTTCTGTACCTTATATCAACTTTTTAACACCATTAAAAGTCACACAGAAATGTGCTTTTAAATGGGCATGAAAGGTGTTGAGCCGAAAGAAAGCAAATTTAAAAATTGCCCAACGGCCAGAAAAATGTCCATGTCCTCGACTTCATTATTTTGACGAGCGCTTGATTTCACCACGTTGCTACTTAAATGGAGATACTTGGTAGAAAAAAAAACGAACACGCAAACAAACTCGGGAATCAAAGTCTGATCTTTTTCGAAAATCCTACAAATTACTCCACAGACGCCGGTTGCGTATCGTTGTAAAACTTGACTTCCAGGCTGCCGTCGTAAGGGAAAACGACGAATGGTCCTGCGCAGGTAGCGAGGCAAATTTTTCAGGAGAGG
>NW_004797757.1:135703-139925 GCF_000002075.1 Aplysia californica
ATGCCCACCCAACAGTAATGGGTACCTGACTTCGAGTTGGGGAAGTAAAGGCGGCGTGGAAAGGAACTGGCCACCCTACCACAATATGCCGGAGGCCCAGGAAGTTGTCTCACTAGTTGTCCCCAGTGTCCGGATCGGATGCGGGTACATCAGCACGCTTTTATAAAGCGATAGTGTCAGGAAGTTGACATTGCGATATTTTGCATATGAAATAAGAAAAATAGCTGGAGTTTGAACCCCCTGCCTCTGACTTGCCATACCTTTCTAATTTTCCCTTGCGTTTTATAGCTCATCCTATTCTCTTGACCTTCCCTTTCTTTCCCTTGCCTCAGCTCTCCTCCCCTATTTACTTGACTTTGGCATTATGCCTGACCATGCAAGTACTATCTGTGTTTCTCCGTCTTTTTCTATCCGCTATACGTCAACGTTTCTGCGTAATATGGGCTGATTCATCAATGTCATGTTCATAACTGCCTGAACTGCAACAGGGAACTGCTGCTTTTTCATTCCTAATCCTTACTATCGTCATTTTCCTCTACTTCTTTTGTATGTTCGTCACACACTTGTGACCAGCTATTTCAGGGGTGCCTTGATAGTCGAAGCAGGCGTTGTGCTGTTGAGGCTAGAGAGATGAGCAGAGTAAGCCTGATTTCCCGTTTGGATTTCTCATCCACCCCTTGGCGCCCATATGACCTTATGCCGTTGCGAGCGCCGTAAAATTTCTACTAAAACTTATCTCTAATCTCCGGTATTATGTGATGTAATCGTGTTGCAAGTGTCGTAAAACTCTTCCCTTCGTTTACCTGTTATCCTTGACGTCATGCCCACAGACCGGAACAGCACGGTGCCGAAGTGTTGGCCCCGCTGTCCGACATCTTCCACATCAGTTCCGGCGAGAGAAACGTCACATCCGCTGCTCTGGCGCTGGAAGGACTTTACTTTCTGTGTGAGGCCGAGGTATGTGTATAGGAAGGAAGTAAGGAAGGGCTGAAGAAAGTTATTTAGTTAAGTAAGTAAGTAAGTAAGTATGTATGTATGTATGTATGTATGTTTGTATGTATGTAAATAAGTAAGTATGTAAGTAAGTAAGTGTGTAAGTAAGTAAGTGTGTAAGTAAGTAAGAAAATAAGTGAGTTAGTAAGTAAGGAAGAAAGTCAGTCAGTCAGTCAGTCAGTCAGTCAGTCAGTCAGTAAGTAAGTAAGCAGGTAGGTAGGTAGGCAGGCAGGTAGGTAGGTAGGTAGGTAGGTAGGTAGGTAGGTAGGTAGGTAGGTAAGTAAGTAGGTAAGTAAGTAAGTAAGTAAGTAAGTTTTACGCCCCTATCCACATCCCTATCAACACTATTAGGGGGTTTGATAGCCGGACCTCTCAATTTAACGCAAAATTGGTGAAGAGCCTTTAAAACTCCACAAAACGACCCGAGTTCATAAACGCCCAGCGTAGGATTCGAACAAGGGCCAATCGTTTCGTAGTCTAGCATGATACCAAAAAAAAAAAAACAACAGAGCGACGTAGATATGTGTATTTGTGTGAGTGAGGGGGTAGGAGCACATGGGGTGTAGAAAAAAACTGTAATTCGATTCAGCAGGGGAAAACTAGTACTATGGTCTTTTTCTGAAAAGAAGCATCTCAATGAGAACAGAAATCGCAGTGTTTTCAAAGGCAATGTATGTTCAAACCTTTTACTCAGCTTTAAATGCTGGACTACTACTTTTGATCGTGAAAATAAGCAAAAAGCAACAGAAATGTGAGCTGGGGTTGGTAGGGAGACTTCAGAATTCCATGGAATGAAAAGCAATCAAATGAAGGAGTTCTGGGCGTTTTAGAGAACACAGGGCAGACATTTATAAAAACTAGACTCATTTCACACGGCACTTGAATTGACCTTAAAATATTGAACGTCTTGCTTTCGCTGTAGAAATAGAAGAACAAAAGTGGTAGACTAAGAATAATTTGTTTAAAGAACTTGAACGATAGGTGATGGTAAAAGATTTGTTTGATATAAGTACAAGTATTTTGAAAGCACCCGGGCAGAGAAATGATACGCGAAACGTGATCGCGATGTCTGTCTCAGATCTAGCGCTTTAGGAAGAAGAACAAGACATCGAGTTTCAGTCGGCCTAGATCACGCAGGCTTTATTGTAGTAGAAATTCATTTCAACACTACCTATGCACTCAGGAAACCAGACATAGAACTAGGACTTGTACTAACAAATAGTAGTGACCGATGACTTCAGTGTGTTGTCCTTTAAAAGTAGGTCTACTTTTTTTTAGGACACCCTGCTTTTTTTTCTTTATTGTAAAAAAAAATCCTCCTACCAGAAGCTGTCATGTATACGCAGAAAACACGAGTTCTGTTTACGTGGGAAAGTTATTTTATAATGGAATATATTCATGTGTCTGCTGGGATTTGATACCCCGCTTAGATCTGACTTACAAGGTCTGCCAGTGGGGGCGTTTGATATTTTCTATCATTCACGATCAGTCCTAAAGACTCTTTTGAATTTGAATTGCCACTTTCAGTTCACTTTGCACTACTTTCTAAACCATCTCAATCTGAGCATGTTCTTATTTTCCCCTCCCCCCCCCACCCACCCATCCCTTTCCCCCCAACTCGCCCCATTTCCCAAACTCACCCCTCTTCAGGTCATAGACTTGAAATCTCTGTGGAATGTCCTTGGGGAGAAACTGGTCCACGAGACACGGTATGGTGGAATTTCGTTTTTTTGCATCTCACAATTTGACCTATTTAGTTTTGTTTCCCTGTTTGTCTTATCAAACATTTCATTGTACTTCTGTATCTATATTATATCTATCCGTCTGTCTGCCTGTCTGTCTGTCTGTCATTTTATCTCTCTATCTGTGTTTGAGAATTCGATTGATTCTCACGAAGGGAATGTCCAGCTGGGATGTAGTGTCACACGCAGCCTGTGTAGACGATGACAAGGGTGGGTGGTTGGAGAGTGCCACTAGTAAGTCCTACTTGTTTTCTTTCCCTCCTCCCCCGGGGCAGTGCCACTGACTGTAGTGCCTTTAGGCCATTCCCAAAGGGGGGGGGGGACATTTCTCGTTCAAGCACAGTAGAATTGTAAATGGGCTGATTCATGTCACGCTCATAACTGTGCCTGATCTACAACAGGGAACTGCTGCTTTTTCTTTCCTAATCCTTACTATTGTCATTTTCGTCTACTTCTTTTGTATGTTTGTCACACTCTTGTGACCTGCTGTTTCTGGGGTGCCTTGATAGTTGAAGCAGACCTTGTGCTGTTGAAGCTAGAGAGGTGAGCAGAGTAAGTCTGGATTCCCTGTTAAGATTTCTCTGTTGACACCCACCCCTTGGCGCTCATATGACCTTATCCAGTTGCGAGCGCCGTAAAACCCTCTACTATAATAATGAAATATTTCTTTCCCTCCGTTGTTTCTATCTATCAGTCTTGGGTTTTTTGCGCACTATATGACCATTATTGTGTTGATGTGCTTTTTTCTTTACTCAAAATCAAACTAGGCAGTGACCAGCAAGGTCGATGCATGCCGCATCCTAAATGGTCCAAATATAGTCGATAAGGGTATGAAAGTAGGTAGACGGCAGATGCTCTAGTGTGGTTTGCTACTTTTTTCCTATCAAACATTTAATTTATCATCCGTATCTCTCCTCCTTCTTCGTGTTTGTTACTCGCTTTTAACACCCTTGGTCTTCGGTTCCTGTATTACCTTATTATGTTGCAAGTGATGTAAAACTCTTTCTTAAAACTTAAAAAGAAACTGAATTCAAACTAGACGGTGACAAGCAGGGTCGATGCATGCCACCTCATAAATACAAATGTATATAAATTATGGCTACGATGATGTGAAACGTATAAGAATATTCACCATGACGTGAATGTATCTCTTCATTTTTTTTTTAAATCTCTGGACAAGGATGGCGTGCTGTTAATAATGTCATTACATATTATGTTCTTAATATGTTTTTGTGGATGTGAGCATGTGTCTGTGTGCATTAATCAGTTCATGTAAGACGGATATGGGTGATAGGGAAAGATCAAAATAATGTTGCTTTTTCTGTGAGAGCATCCGCGAGCGAAGGAATGAATGGAGAACCATGATCGCTGATACCTGTCCAGGATCTGGCACTTGATAATGATGTAAGATGGAGTGTATGTCCGTAATCGCTGAGAGAGAAGCAAGAGACAGAGACAGAAAGAGAGAAGAGAGAGAGGGGGGGGGA
>NW_004797757.1:140027-141097 GCF_000002075.1 Aplysia californica
GTATGTATATTATAAATAGAGTGGATAATGGGAGGGATTTTTAAAAAGGATGAAAAAAATCATAGGGCGTGTTGGGAGTTAAATAAAATCATAGTGATTTTGAGGAAGAACGTCACAAGTTTCTATTTGAATTCAGACCTCTGGTGATGACAAGGATCTGCCGTCTCCTGTCCCTTTCCCAGGAAATATCGAAGGACTCTGAAGCCAATGAGGTATGATGACTGAAAGATATGTAAATGAAATAAGATAGCTATTCTATCCACCAGAGTGGCGATATTTTGTAGTAAATGGCAAGTACTGTGAATTGATTAAATGATACTGGGGTTGTCTATTATATCAGCCCGAGTGGCGATATTTTGTATTAAATGGCAAGCACTCTGAATTGATTAAATGATACTGAGGTTGTCTAAGCACCATGAATTGATTTTAATCATACAGAGGTTGCATCACCGTTACTCAGTTTCACACCGACTTGACAACTACGACATCGCTGGTCGCTACTATACTCTGCAGCACTGGTGTCTATGGTGTAGCGTTTATTCGCTTCTCTTTGACGAGCAAGAGACCCGATCTCGATTCCCCGATTGAGCAGATCTTTATCGAGTTTCTCGGTCTGTCTGCCAGGATGTTGTATCACTCCCAGCAGGAGTTGGCCCTGACAGGCAGAGATGGAAGCTCGCCTCCTAGATGATCTAAAGTGTGTCGATAGAGGCGTTAAAACAACTACGATGGAAAATTTTTCAAGAACACTGCAGCGCCCCGTTTTGGGGCTTGAGTCATCTTGTCTTGCTCACGAACTCTGCCCAGAAATTTCACAGTTTAGAGGCTCCGGGAGTTGTACGGGGTCGAAAGGAAACGAATTGTAAACGCGCGCCATTGTACAATCAGCGCAATTTGATAATACGCCATCTGAAAACATTGTCGTGCAAGGTTTCTTGACAGGAATTCCCTTAAGAATGATAGATACAGCACAAAAAAACACCACCTCGCGAGCAGTTAGTTTACGTTAACTGTCTGTCTGTCTGTCTGTCTGTCTGTCTGTCTGTCTTTCTCTCTCTCTCTCTCTCTCT
>NW_004797757.1:142994-145494 GCF_000002075.1 Aplysia californica
GTGTGTGTGTGTGTGTGTGTGTGTGTGTGTGTGTGTGTGTGTGTGTGTGTGATTTTTATTGCTACAATCAAGTTAGGTGTGTGTTGAGAAAAAACTCAAATGAAGAGAAATGGTTAGGGAAGATATAAAGCCTACCCAGTCTTTGCCCCTCCTTTCTTTCCAGTTAATATCTATCGTCTTTATCTCCCGTCCTTGTTTTTTGTGTTTGTTATTCTCTTGTAACACCTGCTGTTATTTCCGGCAGTTATATTTTGACCAAAGTAGGTTGCAAGTGCTGTACTACTCTTACTAAAGCAAAAACATACTTGTTGTTGTCGTTGTTGTGGTAGTGGTGGTGACGGTAGTTTGGTTCTGCCATGGTAGTATTTATGGAATGGATTGCTGCCAACATTTAGGTAAAAACAAAACGCATTTATTAAGTTTTTGAGGATCTGAGTGTGGAAGTCCGTTTTTATGTTCGAAAATACACATTCTCTATTTTTCTAGTAATTATCCTCGCAGATTTGTTGATGCTGTAGAAAGTGGGGGTTGATATCTTTTGTTGTTGTTTTTTATCTTTAGGAGTGGGAGGGATGAAAAGTTAACAGCTATGAGAATGTATATTCTTAATAGGTCGAAGACACAATCAGTCATTTGAGGTCAGTAATGAAAATAACCTTGGATTATCATCATTTTGATTATTGTTCTTATTCGAATACTTATGAATGGAGCTTATGTGATAAAGTAGATGTACGTAGTTCCTCTCGCTGTTCAGAAGACGCCATTTCTTGCTTTATTTGAGAAATCCTTCTTTTGAGCTAGCTTATTGGCACACAATAATAATATTATAATGCTGCATATGGAATTAATACTCTGTAAAGCAATCTACTTTTCTTTCTGAGCTCAGCGAAGATAATAGTTATGGATTAGCTACGTAGTGTATGTCACGATTCAGAAGGTGGCGGTTGATGCCTTCTTTGAGCTGGCTTATTGGCTTGAGATTTGGACAATATAGAATTAGTGCTCTGAAAACCAGGCAATCTTGCTTTTCTTTCGGGATTCGGCAAAAGTAATTGCTATGAGTTATTTACGTCTGTACTCCTTATTATTACCTCGATTGATATTGTTAAATGTGGTTAATTGGATGAACCGCCAGTAGAGAAAGGAAAGTCAGAAAGGGATACATTATATTATTAAGATAATGTTTAAGCACGAAGAAGAAAAACTGGCCAAGTGGGTGGTTTGAGGGCGCCACTGGTAGGTCATACTTCTTTACTTTCCCCTCTGTTTCTTTTTTCTGTCTGTCTCTTACTTTTTCCCAGCTCTAAATGACTATTATTGTGTCAATGTGCTTCTGTTTACTCGAACGATCAAACAAAAAAAAGACTTGTCTCGCTCTTCTCAGATATACAGGTGGCCTTCCTGTTTTTATTTACATTGAACGAATGAAAACGTTTTGTGGTGTCTTTTTTAATACATAAATGAGCTTGCTAGTTCGCGTTTAAAGCCGTGAATATATTTAAGGTCAAAGGTTTCTGCCTATGTAGTAGTAGTAGTATAAGGTTTTACGGCGCTCGCAACTGCTAAGGTCATATGAGCGCGCGTTTCTGCCTATGTCATGGCAATAACTATAAAATGTCTGAAATAGTTGTCGAGATTGTTACGCGCCGCCATCTCTCAAGAGATCTCTCAATAAAACTATTGTCGGGTATTTTGGAAAGTTTAAAAGTAAAAGTTATACGCGGGTCGCATACATTCGCAATTATTCTGCGCTTGGGGTTGAAGACCTAGCACCTATGAAGATTACGTTTGTCGCTAACAGAAAAATAACGTGTAAGGGTATATTGCCAATCTCAGTGGTGTTTTTATTTTGTTGATTATAGAGATATCGATTCCAAACAATTAAAGATGTGGGGCATTTTCACAAAAATCGAATCTTTGAAAATGACCGTTTGACCCAGATTCGCATTTACGTGTACTAGGTTTATTTCAGCGGTAGCGTGGTAGAGTTCGCTCAGAAGTCATGGCAGTTTGATTAAAGTGCGCTTAGATTCTACCAAAAAACGAATGGAGTAGTTAAATTAAGCTTTTTATTATTATTATTATTGTTATTATTACTATTTTATTATTATTATTATTATTATTATTATTATTATTATTATTATTATTATTTATTATTATTATTATTATTATTATTATTATCATGCATTAGGTAAGATAATGTTACCTTCATTGTCCAGACCTGGCATGTTTGGTTTAATGTTTACACACACGCACGTACACATTTATTTTTGTTCTCTCCTACACACATTCCACATTCACTCATAACATCATGTGCTTACACTCACAAACAAACCCACTGTCATCCGCATAATGTGATATAAATGAAAAACTATTATTAACAATGATAGTGCCCAAGCTAGATACATAGTCAATATTCTGATAGTATCCCTGTGGTATTCTGATAGTGCATGCTCTTAAGGTCATAGAAATTCAGGCGAAATTGTCTTAGACGGCCGTC